>NW_027478693.1:453651-693839 GCF_051014685.1 Ptiloglossa arizonensis | reverse complement strand
GCGTTATACGTTATACGTTATACGTTATACGTTATACGTTATACGTTATACGTTATACGTTATACGTTATACGTTATACGTTATACGTTATACGTTACACGTTATACGTTATACGTTATACGTTATACGTTATACGTTATACGTTATTCGTTATACGTTATACGTTATACGTTATACGTTATACGTTATACGTTATACGTTATACGTTATACGTTATACGTTATACGTTATACGTTATACGTTATACGTTATACGTTATACGTTATGCGTCATACGTCATACGTTATACGTTATACGTTATGCGTTATACGTCATGCGATATACGTTATACGTTATACGTTATACGTTATACGTTATACGTTATACGTTATACGTTATACGTTACACGTTATACGTTATACGTTATACGTTATACGTTATACGTTATACGTTATACGTTATAGGTTGTACGTTATACGTTATACGTTATACGTTATGCGTTATACGTTATACGTTATACGTTATACGTTATACGTTATACGTTATACGTTATACGTTATACGTTATACGTTATACGTTATACGTTATACGTTACACGTTATACGTTATACGTTATACGTTATACGTTATACGTTATACGTTATTCGTTATACGTTATACGTTATACGTTATACGTTATACGTTATACGTTATACGTTATACGTTATACGTTGTACGTTATACGTTATACGTTATGCGTTATACGTTATACGTTATACGTTATACGTTAAACGTTGTACGTTATACGTTATACGTTATACGTTATAAGTTATACGTTATGCGTTATACGTTATACGTTATACGTTATACGTTATACGTTATACGTTATACGTTATACGTTATACGTTATACGTTGTACGTTATACGTTGTACGTTATACGTTGTACGTTATACGTTATACGTTATACGTTATACGTTATACGTTAAACGTTGTACGTTATACGTAATACGTTATACGTTATACGTTATACGTTATACGTTATACGTTATACGTTATACGTTGTACGTTATAAGTTATACGTCATACGTCATACGTTATACGTTATACGTTATACGTTATACGTTATACGTTATACGTTATACGTTATACGTTATACGTTATACGTTATACGTTATACGTTATACGTTATACGTTATACGTTATACGTTATACGTTATACGTTATACGTTATGCGTTATAGGATATACGTTATACGTTATGCGTTATAGGATATACGTTATACGTTATACGTTGTACGTTATACGTTATACGTTATGCGTTATACGTCATGCGATATACGTTATACGTTATACGTTATACGTTATACGTTAAACGTTGTACGTTATACGTTATACGTTATACGTTATACGTTATACGTTATGCGTTATACGTTATACGTTATACGTTATACGTTATACGTTATACGTTATACGTTATACGTTATACGTTATACGTTATACGTTGTACGTTATACGTTGTACGTTATACGTTATACGTTATACGTTATACGTTATACGTTAAACGTTGTACGTTATACGTTATACGTTATACGTTATACGTTATACGTTATACGTTATACGTTATACGTTATACGTTATACGTTGTACGTTATAAGTTATACGTCATACGTCATACGTTATACGTTATACGTTATACGTTATACGTTATACGTTATACGTTATAGGTTATACGTTATACGTTATACGTTATACGTTATACGTTATGCGTTATAGGATATACGTTATACGTTATGCGTTATAGGATATACGTTATACGTTATACGTTGTACGTTATACGTTATACGTTATGCGTTATACGTCATGCGATATACGTTATACGTTATACGTTATACGTTATACGTTATACATTATACGTTATATGTTATACGTTATACGTTATACGTTATACATTATACGTTACACGTTATACGTTATACGTTATACCTTATACGTTATACGTTATAGGTTGTACGTTATACGTTATACGTTATACGTTATGCGTTATACGTTATACGTTATACGTTATACGTTATACGTTATACGTTATACGTTATACGTTATACGTTATACGTTATACGTTATACATTATACGTTACACGTTATACGTTATACGTTATACGTTATACGTTATACGTTATAGGTTGTACGTTATACGTTATACGTTATACGTTATGCGTTATACGTTATACGTTATACGTTATACGTTATACGTTATACGTTATACGTTATACGTTATACGTTATACGTTATACGTTATGCGTTATAGGATATACGTTATACGTTATGCGTTATAGGATATACGTTATACGTTATACGTTGTACGTTATACGTTATACGTTATGCGTTATACGTCATGCGATATACGTTATACGTTATACGTTATACGTTATACGTTAAACATTGTACGTTATACGTTATACGTTATACGTTATACGTTATATGTTATGCGTTATACGTTATACGTTATACGTTATACGTTATACGTTATACGTTATACGTTATACGTTATACGTTATACGTTATACGTTGTACGTTATACGTTGTACGTTATACGTTATACGTTATACGTTATACGTTATACGTTAAACGTTGTACGTTATACGTTATACGTTATACGTTATACGTTATACGTTATACGTTATACGTTATACGTTATACGTTGTACGTTATAAGTTATACGTCATACGTCATACGTTATACGTTATACGTTATACGTTATACGTTATACGTTATACGTTATAGGTTATACGTTATACGTTATACGTTATACGTTATACGTTATGCGTTATAGGATATACGTTATACGTTATGCGTTATAGGATATACGTTATACGTTAAACGTTGTACGTTATACGTTATACGTTATACGTTATACGTTATACGTTGTACGTTATACGTTATACGTTATACGTTATACGCTATACGTTATACGTTATACGTTATACGTTATACGTTATACGTTATGCGTTATAAGTTATACGTTATACGTTATACGTTGTACCGTTATACGTTAGTACGTTAGACGCTATACGTTATACGTTATACGTTATACGTTATACGTTATACGTCATGCGATATACGTTATACGTTATACGTTATACGTTATACGTTATACGTATACAATTATACGTTATATGTTATACGTTATACGTTTACGTTATACGTTATACGTTATACGTTATACGTTATACGTTATTCGTTAATACGGTATACGTTAAACTTTGTACGTTATAACGTTATACGTTATACGTTATACGTTATACGTTGTACGTTATACGTTATACGTTATACGTTATACGCTATACGTTATACGTTATACGTTATACGTTATAACGTTATACGTTATGCGTTATACGTTATACGTTATACGTTATACGTTATACGTATACGTCATACGTTATACGTTATACGTTATACGTCATACGTTATACGTTATACATTATACGTTATAAGTTATACGTTATACGTTATACGTTGTACGTTATACGTTATACGTTAGACGCTATACGTTATACGTTATACGTTATACGTTATACGTTATACGTTATGCGTTATAGGATATACGTTATACGTTATACGTTGTACGTTATACGTTATACCGTTATACGTTATACGTTATACGTTATTCGTTATACGTTATACGTTAAACGTTGTACGTTATACGTTATACGTTATACGTTATACGTTATACGTTATACGTTATACGTTATACGTTATACGTTATGCGTTATACGATATACGTTATACGTTATACGTTATACGTTATACGTTATACGTTATACGTTATACGGTATACGTTATGCGTTAAACGCTATACGTTATGCGTATAGGATATTACGTTATGCGTTATAGGATATACGTTATACTTTATACGTTGTACGTTATACGTTATACGTTATGCGTTTATACGTCATGCGTTATACGTCTTACGTTATACGTTATACGTTATACGTTATACGCCATACGTTATACGTTATACGTTATACGTTGTACGTTCTACGTTATACGTTATACGTTATACGTTAGGACGTTGTACGTTATACGTTATACGTTATACGTTATACGCTATACGTTATACGTTATACGTTATACGTTATACGTTATACGTTATACGTTATACGTTATACGTTATACGTTATACGTTATACGTTATACGTTACACGTTATACGTTATACGTTATACGTTATACGTTATACGTTATACGTTATAGGTTGTACGTTATACGTTATACGTTATACGTTATACGTTATGCGTTATACGTTATACGTTATACGTTATACGTTATACGTTATACGTTATACGTTATACGTTATACGTTATACGTTATACGTTATACGTTATGCGTTACACGTTATACGTTATACGTTATACGTTATACGTTATACGTTATACGTTATACGTTATACGTTATACGTTATACGTTATACGTTATACGTTATACGTTATACGTTATACGTTATACGTTATACGTTGTACGTTATACGTTATACGTTATGCGTTATACGTTATACGTTATACGTTATACGTTAAACGTTGTACGTTATACGTTATACGTTATACGTTATACGTTATAAGTTATACGTTATGCGTTATACGTTATACGTTATACGTTATACGTTATACGTTATACGTTATACGTTATACGTTATACGTTATACGTTGTACGTTATACGTTGTACGTTATACGTTGTACGTTATACGTTATACGTTATACGTTATACGTTATACGTTAAACGTTGTACGTTATACGTAATACGTTATACGTTATACGTTATACGTTATACGTTATACGTTATACGTTATACGTTGTACGTTATAAGTTATACGTCATACGTCATACGTTATACGTTATACGTTATACGTTATACGTTATACGTTATACGTTATACGTTATACGTTATACGTTATACGTTATACGTTATACGTTATACGTTATACGTTATACGTTATACGTTATACGTTATACGTTATACGTTATACGTTATACGTTATGCGTTATAGGATATACGTTATACGTTATGCGTTATAGGATATACGTTATACGTTATACGTTGTACGTTATACGTTATACGTTATGCGTTATACGTCATGCGATATACGTTATACGTTATACGTTATACGTTATACGTTAAACGTTGTACGTTATACGTTATACGTTATACGTTATACGTTATACGTTATGCGTTATACGTTATACGTTATACGTTATACGTTATACGTTATACGTTATACGTTATACGTTATACGTTATACGTTATACGTTGTACGTTATACGTTGTACGTTATACGTTATACGTTATACGTTATACGTTATACGTTAAACGTTGTACGTTATACGTTATACGTTATACGTTATACGTTATACGTTATACGTTATACGTTATACGTTATACGTTATACGTTATACGTTGTACGTTATAAGTTATACGTCATACGTCATACGTTATACGTTATACGTTATACGTTATACGTTATACGTTATACGTTATAGGTTATACGTTATACGTTATACGTTATACGTTATACGTTATGCGTTATAGGATATACGTTATACGTTATGCGTTATAGGATATACGTTATACGTTATACGTTGTACGTTATACGTTATACGTTATGCGTTATACGTCATGCGATATACGTTATACGTTATACGTTATACGTTATACGTTATACATTATACGTTATATGTTATACGTTATACGTTATACGTTATACATTATACGTTACACGTTATACGTTATACGTTATACCTTATACGTTATACGTTATAGGTTGTACGTTATACGTTATACGTTATACGTTATGCGTTATACGTTATACGTTATACGTTATACGTTATACGTTATACGTTATACGTTATACGTTATACGTTATACGTTATACGTTATACGTTATACGTTATACGTTATACGTTATACATTATACGTTACACGTTATACGTTATACGTTATACGTTATACGTTATACGTTATAGGTTGTACGTTATACGTTATACGTTATACGTTATGCGTTATACGTTATACGTTATACGTTATACGTTATACGTTATACGTTATACGTTATACGTTATACGTTATACGTTATGCGTTATAGGATATACGTTATACGTTATGCGTTATAGGATATACGTTATACGTTATACGTTGTACGTTATACGTTATACGTTATGCGTTATACGTCATGCGATATACGTTATACGTTATACGTTATACGTTATACGTTAAACGTTGTACGTTATACGTTATACGTTATACGTTATACGTTATACGTTATGCGTTATACGTTATACGTTATACGTTATACGTTATACGTTATACGTTATACGTTATACGTTATACGTAATATGTAATACGTCATACGTTTTACGTTAATCGTTATACGTTATACGTTATACGCTATACGTTATACGTTATACGTTATACGTTATACGTTATATTATACGTTATACGTTATACGTTATGTGTTATAGGATATACGTTATACGTTATACGTTGTACGTTATACGTTATACGTTATACGTTATACGTTATACGTTATACGTTATACGTTATACGACATACGTTATACGTTATACGTTATACGTTATACGTTATACGTTATACGTTATACGTTATACGTAATATGTAATACGTCATACGTTTTACGTTAATCGTTATACGTTATACGTTATACGCTATACGTTATACGTTATACGTTATACGTTATACGTTATATTATACGTTATACGTTATACGTTATGTGTTATACGTTATACGTTATACGTTATACGTTATACGTTATACGTTATACGTTATACGTTATACGTTATACGTTATACGTTATACGTTATACGACATACGTTATACGTTATACGTTATACGTTATACGTTATACGTTATACGTTATACGTTATACGTAATATGTAATACGTCATACGTTTTACGTTAATCGTTATACGTTATACGTTATACGCTATACGTTATACGTTATACGGTATACGTGTTACGTTATACGTTATACGTTATACGTTATACGTTATACGTTATACGTTATACGTTATACGTAACACGTTATACGTTATACGTTATACGTTATACGTTATACGTTATACGTTATACGTTATACGTTATACGTTATACGTTATACGACATACGTTATACGTTATACGTTATACGTTATACGTTATAAGTTATACGTTATACGTTATACGTTATACGTTATACGTTATACGGTATACGTTAAACGTTGTACGTTATACGTCATACGTAATATGTAATACGTCATACGTTTTACGTTAATCGTTATACGTTATTCGTTATACGCTATACGTTATACGTTATACGTTATACGTTATACGTAATATGTAATACGTCATACGTTTTACGTTAATCGTTATACGTTATACGTTATACGCTATACGTTATACGTTATACGTTATACGTTATACGTTATACGACATACGTTATACGTTATACGTTATACGTTATACGTTATACGTTATACGTTATACGTTATACGTTATACGTTATACGTTATACGTTATACGTTATACGTTATACGTTATACGTTATACGTTATACGTTATACGTTATACGTTATACGTTATACGTTATACGTTATACGTTATACGTTAT
This sequence comes from Ptiloglossa arizonensis, assembly GCF_051014685.1. Classification (NCBI taxonomy): domain Eukaryota; kingdom Metazoa; phylum Arthropoda; class Insecta; order Hymenoptera; family Colletidae; genus Ptiloglossa; species Ptiloglossa arizonensis. Next base: position 686,228 of record NW_027478693.1, on the reverse strand, counting down.
ACGTTATACGTTATACGTTATACGTTATACGTTATATTATACGTTATACGTTATACGTTATGTGTTATAGGATATACGTTATACGTTATACGTTGTACGTTATACGTTATACGTTATACGTTATTCGTTATACGTTATACGTTATACGTTATACGTTATACGTTATACGTTATACGTAATACGTTATACGTTATACGTTACACGTTATAGGATATACGTTATACGTTATACGTTATACGTTATACGTTATACGTTATACGTTATACGTTATACGTTATACGTTATACGTTATACGTTATACGTTATACGTTATACGTTATACGTTATACGTTATACGTTATACGTTATACGTTATACGTTATACGTTATACGTTATACGTTATACGTTATACGTTATACGTTATACGTTATACGTTGTGCGTTATAGGATATACGTTATACGTTATACGTTATGCGTTATAGGATATACGTTATACGTTATACGTTGTACGTTATACGTTATACGTTATGCGTTATACGTCATGCGATATACGTTATACGTTATACGTTATACGGTATACGTTAAACGTTGTACGTTATACGTTATACGTAATATGTAATACGTCATACGTTTTACGTTAATCGTTATACGTTATTCGTTATACGATATACGTTATACGTTATACGTTATACGTTATACGTTATACGTTATAGTTTATACGTTATACGTTATACGTTATACGTTATACGTTATACGTTATACGTTATACGTTATACGTTATACGTAATATGTAATACGTCATACGTTTTACGTTAATCGTTATACGTTATACGTTATACGCTATACGTTATACGTTATACGTTATACGTTATACGTTATACGTTATACGTTATACGTTATACGTTATACGTTATACGTTATACGTTATACGTTATACGACATACGTTATACGTTATACGTTATACGTTATACGTTATACGTTATACGTTATACGTTATACGTTATACGTAATATGTAATACGTCATACGTTTTACGTTAATCGTTATACGTTATACGTTATACGCTATACGTTATACGTTATACGGTATACGTGTTACGTTATACGTTATACGTTATACGTTATACGTTATACGTTATACGTTATACGTTATACGTAACACGTTATACGTTATACGTTATACGTTATACGTTATACGTTATACGTTATACGTTATACGTTATACGTTATACGTTATACGACATACGTTATACGTTATACGTTATACGTTATACGTTATAAGTTATACGACATACGTTATACGTTACACGTAATACGTTATACGTTATACGTTATACGTTATACGTTATACGTTATACGTTATACGTTATACGTTATAGGTTATACGTTATACGTTATGCGTTATAGGATATACGTTATACGTTATACGTTATACGTTATACGTTATACGTTATACGTTATACGTTATACGTTATACGTTATACGTTATACGTTATACGTTATACGGTATACGTTAAACGTTGTACGTTATACGTCATACGTAATATGTAATACGTCATACGTTTTACGTTAATCGTTATACGTTATTCGTTATACGCTATACGTTATACGTTATACGTTATACGTTATACGTAATATGTAATACGTCATACGTTTTACGTTAATCGTTATACGTTATACGTTATACGCTATACGTTATACGTTATACGTTATACGTTATACGTTATACGTTATACGTTATACGTTATACGTTATACGTTATACGTTATACGTTATACGTTATACGTTATACGTTATACGTTATACGACATACGTTATACCTTATACGTTATACGTTATACGTTATACGTTATACGTTATACGTAATACGTTATACGTTATACGTTATACGTTATACGTTATGCGTTATAGGATATACGTTATACGTTATACGTTATGCGTTATAGGATATACGTTATACGTTATACGTTGTACGTTATACGTTATACGTTATGCGTTATACGTCATGCGATATACGTTATACGTTATACGTTATACGGTATACGTTAAACGTTGTACGTTATACGTTATACGTAATATGTAATACGTCATACGTTTTACGTTAATCGTTATACGTTATTCGTTATACGCTATACGTTATACGTTATACGTTATACGTTATACGTTATACGTTATACTTTATACGTTATACGTTATACGTTATACGTTATACGTTATACGTTATACGTTATACGTTATACGTTATACGTTATACGTAATATGTAATACGTCATACGTTTTACGTTAATCGTTATACGTTATACGTTATACGCTATACGTTATACGTTATACGTTATACGTTATACGTTATACGTTATACGTTATACGTTATACGTTATACGTTATACGTTATACGTTATACGTTATACGTTATACGACGTACGTTTTACGTTATACGTTATACGTTATACGTTATACGTTATACGTTATACGTTATACGTTATACGTAATATGTAATACGTCATACGTTTTACGTTAATCGTTATACGTTATACGTTATACGCTATACGTTATACGTTATACGTTATACGTGTTACGTTATACGTTATACGTTATACGTTATACGTTATACGTTATACGTTATACGTAACACGTTATACGTTATACGTTATACGTTATACGTTATACGTTATACGTTATACGTTATACGTTATACGTTATACGACATACGTTATACGTTATACGTTATACGTTATACGTTATACGTTATACGACATACGTTATACGTTATACGTAATACGTTATACGTTATACGTTATACGTTATACGTTATACGTTATACGTTATACGTTATACGTTATACGTTATACGTTATACGTTATACGTTATGCGTTATAGGATATACGTTATACGTTATACGTTATACGTTATACGTTATACGTTATACGTTATACGTTATACGTTATACGTTATACGTTATACGTTAAACGTTGTGCGTTATACGTTATACGTTATACGTTATACGTTATACGTTATACGTTATACGTTATACGTTATACGTTATACGTTATACGTTATACGTTATACGTTATACGTTATACGTTATACGTTATACGTTATACGTTATACCTTATACGTTATACGTCATGCGACATACGTTATACGTTATACGTTATACGTTGTACGTTATACGTTATACGTTATACGTTATACGTTAGACGTTGTACGTTATACGTTATACGTTATACGTTATACGCTATACGTTATACGCTATACGTTATACGTTATACGTTATACGTTATACGTTATACGTTATACGTTATACGTTATACGTTATGCGTTATACGTTATACGTTATACGTTATACGTTATACGTTATACGTTATACGTTGTACGTTATACGTTATACGTTATACGTTATACGTTAGACGTTGTACGTTATACGTTATACGTTATACGTTATACGTTATACGCTATACGTTATACGTTATACGTTATACGTTATACGTTATACGTTATACGTTATACGTTATACGTTATACGTTATACGTTATACGTTATACGACATACGTTATACGTTATACGTTATACGTTATACGTTATACGTTATACGTTATACGTTATACGTTATACGTTATACGTTATACGTAATACGTTATACGTTATACGTTATACGTTATACGTTATGCGTTATAGGATATACGTTATACGTTATACGTTATACGTTATACGTTATACGTTATACGTTATACGTTATACGTTATACGTTATACGTTATACGTTATACGTTATACGTTATACGTTATACGTTATACGTTATACGTTATACGTTATACGTTATACGTTATACGTTATACGTTATACGTTATACGTTATACGTTATACGTTATACGTTATACGTTATACGTTATACGTTATACGTTATACGTTATACGTTATACGTTATACGTTCTACGTTGTACGTTATACGTTATACGTTATACGTTCTACGTTATACGTTATACGTTAAACGTTGTACGTTATACGTTATACGTTATACGTTATACGTTATACGTTATACGTTATACGTTATACGTTATACGTTATACGCTATACGTTATACGTTATACGTTATACGTTAAACGTTGTATGTTATACGTTATACGTCATACGTTATACGATATACGTTATACGTTATACGTTCTACGTTATACGTTATACGTTAAACGTTGTACGTTATACGTTATACGTTATACGTTATACGTTATACGTTATACGTTATAAGTTATACATTATACGTTATACGCTATACGTTATACGTTATACGTTATACGTTATACGTTAAACGTTGTACGTTATACGTTATGCGTCATACGTTATACGTTATACGTTATACGTTATACGTTATACGTTATACGTTATACGTTATACGTTATACGTTATACGTTATACGTTATACGTAATATGTAATACGTCATACGTTTTACGTTAATCGTTATACGTTAGACGTTATACGCTATACGTTATACGTTATACGTTATACGTGTTACGTTATACGTTATACGTTATACGTTATACGTTATACGTTATACGTTATACGTTATACGTTATACGTTATACGTTATACCTTATACGTTATACGTTATACGTTATACGTTATACGTTATACGTTATACGTTGTACGTTATACGTTGTACGTTATACGTTATACGTTATACGTTATACGTTATACGTTATACGTTATACGTTGTACGTTATACGTTGTACGTTATACGTTATACGTTATACGTTATACGTTATACGTTATACGTTATACGTTATACGTTATACGTTATACGTTATACGTTATACGTTATACGTTATACGTTATACGTTATACGTTATACGTTATACGTTATACGTTATACGTTATACGTTATACGTTATACGTTATACGTTATACGTTATACGTTATACGTTATACGTTATACGTTATACGTTATACGTTATACGTTATACGTTATACGTTATACGTTATACGTTATATTATACGTTATACGTTATACGTTATGTGTTATAGGATATACGTTATACGTTATACGTTGTACGTTATACGTTATACGTTATACGTTAAACGTTGTACGTTATACGTTATACGTTATACGTTATTCGTTATACGTTATACGTTATACGTTATACGTTATACGTTATACGTTATACGTTATACGTTATACGTTACACGTTATAGGATATACGTTATACGTTATACGTTATACGTTATACGTTATACGTTATACGTTATACGTTATACGTTATACGTTATACGTTATACGTTATACGTTATACGTTATACGTTATACGTTATACGTTATACGTTATACGTTATACGTTATACGTTATACGTTATACGTTATACGTTATACGTTATACGTTATACGTTATACGTTATACGTTATACGTTATACGTTATACGTTATACGTTATACGTTATACGTTATGCGTTATAGGATATACGTTATACGTTATACGTTATGCGTTATAGGATATACGTTATACGTTATACGTTGTGCGTTATACGTTATACGTTATGCGTTATACGTCATGCGATATACGTTATACGTTATACGTTATACGGTATACGTTAAACGTTGTACGTTATACGTTATACGTAATATGTAATACGTCATACGTTTTACGTTAATCGTTATACGTTATTCGTTATACGATATACGTTATACGTTATACGTTATACGTTATACGTTATACGTTATACTTTATACGTTATACGTTATACGTTATACGTTATACGTTATACGTTATACGTTGTACGTTATACGTTGTACGTTATACGTTATACGTTATACGTTATACGTTATACGTTAAACGTTGTACGTTATACGTTATACGTTACACGTTATACGTTATACGTTATACGTTATACGTTATACGTTATACGTTATACGTTATACGTTATACGTTATACGTTATACGTTAAACGTTGTACGTTATACGTTATACGCTATACGTTATACGTTATACGTTATACGTTATACGTTATACGTTATACGTTATACGTTATACGTTATACGTTATACGTTATACGTTATACGTTATACGTTATACGTTATACGTTATACGTTATACGTTATACGTTCTACGTTGTACGTTATACGTTATACGTTATACGTTCTACGTTATACGTTATACGTTAAACGTTGTACGTTATACGTTATACGTTATACGTTATACGTTATACGTTATACGTTATACGTTATACGTTATACGCTATACGTTATACGTTATACGTTATACGTTAAACGTTGTATGTTATACGTTATACGTCATACGTTATACGATATACGTTATACGTTATACGTTCTACGTTATACGTTATACGTTAAACGTTGTACGTTATACGTTATACGTTATACGTTATACGTTATACGTTATACGTTATAAGTTATACATTATACGTTATACGCTATACGTTATACGTTATACGTTATACGTTAAACGTTGTACGTTATACGTTATGCGTCATACGTTATACGTTATACGTTATACGTTATACGTTATACGTTATACGTTATACGTTATACGTTATACGTTATACGTTATACGTTATACGTAATATGTAATACGTCATACGTTTTACGTTAATCGTTATACGTTAGACGTTATACGCTATACGTTATACGTTATACGTTATACGTGTTACGTTATACGTTATACGTTATACGTTATACGTTATACGTTATACGTTATACGTTATACGTTATACGTTATACGTTATACCTTATACGTTATACGTTATACGTTATACGTTATACGTTATACGTTATACGTTGTACGTTATACGTTGTACGTTATACGTTATACGTTATACGTTATACGTTATACGTTATACGTTATACGTTGTACGTTATACGTTGTACGTTATACGTTATACGTTATACGTTATACGTTATACGTTATACGTTATACGTTATACGTTATACGTTATACGTTATACGTTATACGTTATACGTTATACGTTATACGTTATACGTTATACGTTATACGTTATACGTTATACGTTATACGTTATACGTTATACGTTATACGTTATACGTTATACGTTATACGTTATACGTTATACGTTATACGTTATACGTTATACGTTATACGTTATACGTTATACGTTATACGTTATATTATACGTTATACGTTATACGTTATGTGTTATAGGATATACGTTATACGTTATACGTTGTACGTTATACGTTATACGTTATACGTTAAACGTTGTACGTTATACGTTATACGTTATACGTTATTCGTTATACGTTATACGTTATACGTTATACGTTATACGTTATACGTTATACGTTATACGTTATACGTTACACGTTATAGGATATACGTTATACGTTATACGTTATACGTTATACGTTATACGTTATACGTTATACGTTATACGTTATACGTTATACGTTATACGTTATACGTTATACGTTATACGTTATACGTTATACGTTATACGTTATACGTTATACGTTATACGTTATACGTTATACGTTATACGTTATACGTTATACGTTATACGTTATACGTTATACGTTATACGTTATACGTTATACGTTATACGTTATACGTTATACGTTATACGTTATGCGTTATAGGATATACGTTATACGTTATACGTTATGCGTTATAGGATATACGTTATACGTTATACGTTGTGCGTTATACGTTATACGTTATGCGTTATACGTCATGCGATATACGTTATACGTTATACGTTATACGGTATACGTTAAACGTTGTACGTTATACGTTATACGTAATATGTAATACGTCATACGTTTTACGTTAATCGTTATACGTTATTCGTTATACGATATACGTTATACGTTATACGTTATACGTTATACGTTATACGTTATACTTTATACGTTATACGTTATACGTTATACGTTATACGTTATACGTTATACGTTGTACGTTATACGTTGTACGTTATACGTTATACGTTATACGTTATACGTTATACGTTAAACGTTGTACGTTATACGTTATACGTTACACGTTATACGTTATACGTTATACGTTATACGTTATACGTTATACGTTATACGTTATACGTTATACGTTATACGTTATACGTTAAACGTTGTACGTTATACGTTATACGCTATACGTTATACGTTATACGTTATACGTTATACGTTATACGTTATACGTTATACGTTATACGTTATACGTTATACGTTATACGTTATACGTTATACGTTATACGTTATACGTTATACGTTATACGTTATACGTTATACGTTATACGTTATACGTTATACGTTATACGTTATACGTTATACGTTATACGTTATACGTTATACGTTATACGTTATACGTTATACGTTATACGTTATACGTTATACGTTATACGTTATACGTTATACGTTATACGTTATACGTTATACGTTATACGTTATACGTTATACGTTATACGTTATACGTTATACGTTATACGTTATACGTTATACGTTATACGTTATACGTTATATTATACGTTATACGTTATACGTTATGTGTTATAGGATATACGTTATACGTTATACGTTGTACGTTATACGTTATACGTTATACGTTAAACGTTGTACGTTATACGTTATACGTTATACGTTATTCGTTATACGTTATACGTTATACGTTATACGTTATACGTTATACGTTATACGTTATACGTTATACGTTACACGTTATAGGATATACGTTATACGTTATACGTTATACGTTATACGTTATACGTTATACGTTATACGTTATACGTTATACGTTATACGTTATACGTTATACGTTATACGTTATACGTTATACGTTATACGTTATACGTTATACGTTATACGTTATACGTTATACGTTATACGTTATACGTTATACGTTATACGTTATACGTTATACGTTATACGTTATGCGTTATAGGATATACGTTATACGTTATACGTTATGCGTTATAGGATATACGTTATACGTTATACGTTGTGCGTTATACGTTATACGTTATGCGTTATGCGTCATGCGATATACGTTATACGTTATACGTTATACGGTATACGTTAAACGTTGTACGTTATACGTTATACGTAATATGTAATACGTCATACGTTTTACGTTAATCGTTATACGTTATTCGTTATACGATATACGTTATACGTTATACGTTATACGTTGTACGTTATACGTTATACTTTATACGTTATACGTTATACGTTATACGTTATACGTTATACGTTATACGTTATACGTAATATGTAATACGTCATACGTTTTACGTTAATCGTTATACGTTATACGTTATACGCTATACGTTATACGTTATACGTTATACGTTATACGTTATACGTTATACGTTATACGTTATACGTTATACGTTATACGTTATACGTTATACGTTATACGACATACGTTATACGTTATACGTTATACGTTATACGTTATACGTTATACGTTATAGGTTATACGTAATATGTAATACGTCATACGTTTTACGTTAATCGTTATACGTTATACGTTATACGCTATACGTTATACGTTATACGTTATACGTGTTACGTTATACGTTATACGTTATACGTTATACGTTATACGTTATACGTTATACGTTATACGTAACACGTTATACGTTATACGTTATACGTTATACGTTATACGTTATACGTTATACGTTATACGTTATACGTTATACGTTATACGTTATACGTTATACGTTATACGTTATACGACATACGTTATACGTTATACGTTATACGTTATACGTTATACGTTATACGTTATACGTTATACGTAATACGTTATACGTTATACGTTATACGTTATACGTTATGCGTTATAGGATATACGTTATACGTTATACGTTATGCGTTATAGGATATACGTTATACGTTATACGTTGTACGTTATACGTTATACGTTATGCGTTATACGTCATGCGATATACGTTATACGTTATACGTTATACGGTATACGTTAAACGTTGTACGTTATACGTTATACGTAATATGTAATACGTCATACGTTTTACGTTAATCGTTATACGTTATTCGTTATACGCTATACGTTATACGTTATACGTTATACGTTATACGTTATACGTTATACTTTATACGTTATACGTTATACGTTATACGTTATACGTTATACGTTATACGTTATACGTTATACGTAATATGTAATACGTCATACGTTTTACGTTAATCGTTATACGTTATACGTTATACGCTATACGTTATACGTTATACGTTATACGTTATACGTTATACGTTATACGTTATACGTTATACGTTATACGTTATACGTTATACGTTATACGTTATACGTTATACGTTATACGACATACGTTATACGTTATACGTTATACGTTATACGTTATACGTTATACGTTATACGTTATACGTAACATGTAATACGTCATACGTTTTACGTTAATCGTTATACGTTGTACGTTATACGCTATACGTTATACGTTATACGTTATACGTGTTACGTTATACGTTATACGTTATACGTTATACGTTATACGTTATACGTTATACGTTATACGTAACACGTTATACGTTATACGTTATACGTTATACGTTATACGTTATACGTTATACGTTATACGTTATACGACATACGTTATACGTTATACGTTATACGTTATACGTTATACGTTATACGACATACGTTATACCTTATACGTAATACGTTATACGTTATACGTTATACGTTATACGTTATACGTTATACGTTATACGTTATACGTTATACGTTATACGTTATACGTTATGCGTTATAGGATATACGTTATACGTTATACGTTATACGTTATACGTTATACGTTATACGTTATACGTTATACGTTATACGTTATACGTTATACGTTAAACGTTGTACGTTATACGTTATACGTTATACGTTATACGTTATACGTTATACGTTATACGTTATACGTTATACGTTATACGTTATACGTTATACGTTATACGTTATACGTTATACGTTATACGTTATACGTTATACGTTATACGTCATGCGACATACGTTATACGTTATACGTTATACGTTGTACGTTATACGTTATACGTTATACGTTATACGTTAGACGTTGTACGTTATACGTTATACGTTATACGTTATACGCTATACGTTATACGTTATACGTTATACGTTATACGTTATACGTTATACGTTATACGTTATACGTTATACGTTATACGTTATGCGTTATACGTTATACGTTATACGTTATACGTTATACGTTATACGTTATACGTTATACGTTATACGTTATACGTTATACGTTATACGGTATACGTTATGCGTTAAACGCTATACGTTATGCGTTATAGGATATACGTTATGCGTTATAGGATATACGTTATACTTTATACGTTGTACGTTATACGTTATACGTTATGCGTTATACGTCATGCGTTATACGTCTTACGTTATACGTTATACGTTATACGTTATACGTTATACGTTATACGTTATACGTTATACGTTATACGTTATACGTTATACGTTATACGTTATACGTTATACGTTATACGTTATACGTTATACGTTATATTATACGTTATACGTTATACGTTATGTGTTATAGGATATACGTTATACGTTATACGTTGTACGTTATACGTTATACGTTATACGTTAAACGTTGTACGTTATACGTTATACGTTATACGTTATTCGTTATACGTTATACGTTATACGTTATACGTTATACGTTATACGTTATACGTTATACGTTATGCGTTATAGGATATACGTTATACGTTATACGTTGTACGTTATACGTTATACGTTGTACGTTATACGTTCTACGTTATACGTTATACGTTATACGTTATACGTTATACGTTATACGTTATACGTTATACGTTATACGTTATACGTTATACGTTATACCTTATGCGTTATAGGATATACGTTATACGTTATACGTTGTACGTTATACGTTATACGTTATATGTTATACGTCATGCGATATACGTTATACGTTATTCGTTATACGTTATACGTTATACGTTATACGTTATACGTTATACGTTATACGCTATACGTTATACGTTATACGTTATACGTTATACGTTATACGTTATACGTTATACGTTATACGTTATACGTTATACGTTACACGTTATACGTTACACGTTATACGTTATACGTTATACGTTATACGTTATACGTTATACGTTATACGTTATACGTTATACGTTATACGGTATACGTTATGCGTTAAACGCTATACGTTATGCGTTATAGGATATACGTTATGCGTTATAGGATATACGTTATACTCTATACGTTGTACGTTATACGTTATACGTTATGCGTTATACGTCATGCGTTATACGTCTTACGTTATACGTTATACGTTATACATTATACGTTATACGTTATACGTTATACGTTATACGTTATACGTTATACGTTATACGTTATACGTTATACGTTATACGTTATACGTTATACGTTATACGTTATACGTTATACGTTATACGTTATACGTTATACGTTATACGTTATACGTTATACGTTATATTATACGTTATACGTTATACGTTATGTGTTATAGGATATACGTTATACGTTATACGTTGTACGTTATACGTTATACGTTATACGTTAAACGTTGTACGTTATACGTTATACGTTATACGTTATTCGTTATACGTTATACGTTATACGTTATACGTTATACGTTATACGTTATACGTTATACGTTATACGTTATGCGTTATAGGATATACGTTATACGTTATACGTTATACGTTATACGTTATACGTAATATGTAATACGTCATACGTTTTACGTTAATCGTTATACGTTATACGTTATACGCTATATGTTATACGTTATACGTTATACGTGTTACGTTATACGTTATACGTTATACGTTATACGTTATACGTTATACGTTATACGTTATACGTTATACGTTATACGTTATACGTTATACGTTATACGTTATACGTTATACGTTATACGTTATACGCTATACGTTATACGTTATACGTTATACGTTAAACGTTGTATGTTATACGTTATACGTCATACGTTATACGATATACGTTATACGTAATACGTTATACGTTATGCGTTATACGTCATGCGATATACGTTATACGTTATACGTTATACGTTATACGTTATACATTATACGTTATATGTTATACGTTATACGTTATACGTTATACGTTATACGTTATAGGTTATACGTTATACGTTATTCGTTATACGGTATACGTTAAACGTTGTACGTTATACGTTATACGTTATACGTTATACGTTATACGTTGTACGTTATACGTTATACGTTATACGTTAGACGCTATACGTTATACGTTATACGTTATACGTTATACGTTATACGTTATACGTTATACGTTATACGTTATACGTTATACGTTATACGTTATACGTTATACGTCATACGTTATACGTCATACGTCATACGTTATACGTTATACGTTATACGATATACGTTATACGTTATACGTTATACGTTATACGTTATACGTTATACGTTATACGTTATACGTTATACGTTATACGTTATACGTTATACGTTATACGTTATACGTTATACGTTATACGTTATACGTTATACGTTATACGTTATACGTTATACGTTATACGCTATACGTTATACGTTATACGTTATACGTTATACGGTATACGTTAAACGTTGTACGTTATACGTTATACGTAATATGTAATACGTCATACGTTTTACGTTAATCGTTATACGTTATACGTTATACGTTATACGTTATACGTTATACGTTATACGTTATACGTTATACGTTATACGTTATACGTTGTACGTTATACGTTATACGTTATACGTTATACGTTATACGTTATACGTTATACGTTATACGTTATACGTTATACGTTATACGTTATACGTTATACGTTATACGTTATACGGTATACGTTAAACGTTGTACGTTATACGTTATACGTAATATGTAATACGTCATACGTTTTACGTTAATCGTTATACGTTATACGTTATACGCTATACGTTATACGTTATACGTTATACGTTATACGTTATACGTTATACGTTATACGTTACACGTTATACGTTACACGTTATACGTTATACGTTATACGTTATACGTTATACGTTATACGTTATACGATATACGTTATACGTTATACGTTATACGTTATACGTTGTACGTTATACGTTATACGTTATGCGTTATACGTCATGCGATATACGTTATACCTTATACGTTATACTGTATACGTTAAACGTTGTACGTTATACGTTATACGTAATATGTAATACGTCATACGTTTTACGTTAATCGTTATACGTTATTCGTTATACGCTATACGCTATACGTTATACGTTATACGTTATACGTTATACGTTATACTTTATACGTTATACATTATACGTTATACGTTATACGTTATACGTTATACGTTATACGTAATATGTAATACGTCATACGTTTTACGTTAATCGTTATACGTTATACGTTATACGCTATACGTTATACGTTATACGTTATACGTTATACGTTATACGTTATACGTTATACGTTATACGTTATACGTTATACGTTATACGTTATACGTTATACGACATACGTTATACGTTATACGTTATACGTTATACGTTATACGTTATACGTTATACGTTATACGTAATATATAACACGTAATACGTTTTACGTTAATCGTTATACGTTATACGTTATACGCTATACGTTATACGTTATACGTTATACGTGTTACGTTATACGTTATACGTTATACGTTATACGTTATACGTTATACGTTATACGTTATACGTAACACGTTATACGTTATACGTTATACGTTATACGTTATACGTTATACGTTATACGTTATACGTTATACGACATACGTTATACGTTATACGTTATACGTTATACGTTATACGTTATACGACATACGTTATACGTTATACGTAATACGTTATACGTTATACGTTATACGTTATACGTTATACGTTATACGTTATACGTTATACGTTATACGTTATACGTTATGCGTTATAGGATATACGTTATACGTTATACGTTATACGTTATACGTTATACGTTATACGTTATACGTTATACGTTATACGTTATACGTTATACGTTATACGGTATACGTTAAACGTTGTACGTTATACGTTATACGTAATATGTAATACGTCATACGTTTTACGTTAATCGTTATACGTTATTCGTTATACGCTATACGTTATACGTTATACGTTATACGTTATACGTTATACGTTATACGTTATACGTTATACGTTATACGTTATACGTTATACGTTATACGTTATACGTTATACGTTATACGTTATACGTTATACGTTATACGTTATACGTTATACGTTATACGTTATACGTTATATTATACGTTATACGTTATACGTTACGTGTTATAGGATATACGTTATACGTTATACGTTGTACGTTATACGTTATACGTTATACGTTATACGTTAAACGTTGTACGTTATACGTTATACGTTATACGTTATTCGTTATACGTTATACGTTATACGTTATACGTTAGGCGTTATACGTTATACGTTATACGTTATGCGTTATAGGATATACGTTATACGTTATACGTTGTACGTTATACGTTATACGTTGTACGTTATACGTTCTACGTTATACGTTATACGTTAAACGTTGTACGTTATACGTTATACGTCATACGTTATACGTTATACGTTATACGTTATACGTTCTACGTTATACGTTATACGTTAAACGTTGTACGTTATACGTTATACGTTATACGTATACGTTATACGTTATACGTTATGCGTTATACGTTATACGTTATACGTTATACGTTATACGTTATACGTTATACGTTATACGTTATACGTTATACGTTATACGTTATACGTAATATGTAATACGTCATACGTTTTACGTTAATCGTTATACGTTATACGTTATACGCTATACGTTATACGTTATACGTTATACGTTATACGTTATACGTTATACGTTATACGTTACACGTTATACGTTATACGTTATACGTTATACGTTATACGTTATACGTTATACGTTATACGTTATACGTTATACGTTATACGTTATACGTTATACGTTATACGTTATACGTTATACGTTATACGTTACACGTTATACGTTACACGTTATACGTTACACGTTATACGTTATACGTTATACGTTATACGTTATACGATATACGTTATACGTTATACGTTATACGTTATACGTTATACGTTATACGTTATACGTTATACGTTATACGTTATACGTTATACGTTATACGTTATACGTTATACGTTATACGTTATGCGTTATAGGATATACGTTATACGTTATACGTTATGTGTTATAGGATATACGTTATACGTTATACGTTGTACGTTATACGTTATACGTTATACGTTAAACGTTGTACGTTATACGTTATACGTTATACGTTATTCGTTATACGTTATACGTTATACGTTATACGTTAGGCGTTATACGTTATACGTTATACGTTATGCGTTATAGGATATACGTTATACGTTATACGTTGTACGTTATACGTTCTACGTTATACGTTATACGTTAAACGTTGTACGTTATACGTTATACGTCATACGTTATACGTTATACGTTATACGTTATACGTTCTACGTTATACGTTATACGTTAAACGTTGTACGTTATACGTTATACGTTATACGTATACGTTATACGTTAATCGTTATACGTTATACGTTATACGCTATACGTTATACGTTATACGTTATACGTTATACGTTATACGTTATACGTTATACGTTACACGTTATACGTTACACGTTATACGTTATACGTTATACGTTATACGTTATACGTTATACGTTATACGATATACGTTATACGTTTTACGTTATACGTTATACGTTATACGGTATACGTTATGCGTTAAACGCTATACGTTATGCGTTATAGGATATACGTTATGCGTTATAGGATATACGTTATACTTTATACGTTGTACGTTATACGTTATACGTTATGCGTTATACGTCATGCGTTATACGTCTTACGTTATACGTTATACGTTATACGTTATACGTTATACGTCATGCGATATACGTTATACGTTATACGTTATACGGTATACGTTAAACGTTGTACGTTATACGTTATACGTAATATGTAATACGTCATACGTTTTACGTTAATCGTTATACGTTATTCGTTATACGCTATACGCTATACGTTATACGTTATACGTCATACGTTATACGTTATACGTCATACGTTATACGTTATACGTTATACGATATACGTTATACGTTATACGTTATACGTTATACGTTATACGTTATACGTTATACGTTATACGTTATACGTTATACGTTATACGTTATACGTTATACGTTATACGTTATACGTTATACGTTATACGTTATACGTTATACGTTATACGTTATACGTTATACGTTATACGTTATACGTTATACGTTATACGTTATACGTTATACGATATACGTTATACGGTATACGTTAAACGTTGTACGTTATACGTTATACGTAATATGTAATACGTCATACGTTTTACGTTAATCGTTATACGTTATACGTTATACGCTATACGTTATACGTTATACGTTATACGTTATACTTTATACGTTATACGTTATACGTTACACGTTATACGTTACACGTTATACGTTATACGTTATACGTTATACGTTATACGTTATACGTTATACGTTATACGTTATACGTTATACGTTATACGTTATACGTTATACGTTATGCGTTATAGGATATACGTTATACGTTATACGTTATACGTTATACGTTATACGTAATACGTTATACGTTATACGTTATACGACATACGTTATACGTTATACGTTATACGTTATACGTTATACGTTATACGTTATACGTTATACGTTATACGTTATACGTTATACGTTATACGTTATACGTTATACGTTATGCGTTATAGGATATACGTTATACGTTATACGTTATACGTTATACGTTGTACGTTATACGTTATACGTTATACGTTATACGTTATACGTTATACGTTATACGTAATACGTTATACGTTATACGTTATACGTTATACGTTATACGTTATACGTTATACGTTATACGTTATACGTTATACGTTATACGTTATACGTTATACGTTATATTATACGTTATACGTTATACGTTATGTGTTATAGGATATACGTTATACGTTATACGTTGTACGTTATACGTTATACGTTATACGTTAAACGTTGTACGTTATACGTTATACGTTATACGTTATTCGTTATACGTTATACGTTATACGTTATACGTTATACGTTATACGTTATACGTTATACGTTATACGTTATACGTTATGCGTTATAGGATATACGTTATACGTTATACGTTATACGTTATACGTTATACGTAATATGTAATACGTCATACGTTTTACGTTAATCGTTATACGTTATACGTTATACGCTATATGTTATACGTTATACGTTATACGTGTTACGTTATACGTTATACGTTATACGTTATACGTTATACGTTATACGTTATACGTTATACGTTATACGTTATACGTTATACGTTATACGTTATACGTTATGCGTTATACGCTATACGTTATACGTTATACGTTATACGTTAAACGTTGTATGTTATACGTTATACGTCATACGTTATACGATATACGTTATACGTTATACGTTATACGTTATGCGTTATACGTCATGCGATATACGTTATACGTTATACGTTATACGTTATACGTTATACATTATACGTTATATGTTATACGTTATACGTTATACGTTATACGTTATACGTTATAGGTTATACGTTATACGTTATTCGTTATACGGTATACGTTAAACGTTGTACGTTATACGTTATACGTTATACGTTATACGTTATACGTTGTACGTTATACGTTATACGTTATACGTTATACGCTATACGTTATACGTTATACGTTATACGTTATACGTTATACGTTATACGTTATACGTTATACGTTATACGTTATACGTTATACGTTATACGTCATACGTTATACGTTATACGTCATACGTTATACGTTATACGTTATACGATATACGTTATACGTTATACGTTATACGTTATACGTTATACGTTATACGTTATACGTTATACGTTATACGTTATACGTTATACGTTATACGTTATACGTTATACGTTATACGTTATACGTTATACGTTATACGTTATACGTTATACGTTATACGTTATACGTTATACGTTATACGTTATACGTTATACGTTATACGTTATACGGTATACGTTAAACGTTGTACGTTATACGTTATACGTAATATGTAATACGTCATACGTTTTACGTTAGTCGTTATACGTTATACGTTATACGCTATACGTTATACGTTATACGTTATACGTTATACGTTATACGTTATACGTTGTACGTTACACGTTATACGTTACACGTTATACGTTATACGTTATACGTTATACGTTATACGTTATACGTTATACGATATACGTTATAAGTTATACGTTATACGTTATACGTTATACGTTATACGTTATACGTTATACGTTATACGTTATACGTTATACGTTATACGTTATACGTTATACGTTATACGTTATACGTTATGCGTTATAGGATATACGTTATACGTTATACGTTATGCGTTGTAGGATATACGTTATACGTTATACGTTGTACGTTATACGTTATACGTTATGCGTTATACGTCATGCGATATACGTTATACGTTATACGTTATACTGTATACGTTAAACGTTCTACGTTATACGTTATACGTAATATGTAATACGTCATACGTTTTACGTTAATCGTTATACGTTATTCGTTATACGCTATACGCTATACGTTATACGTTATACGTTATACGTTATACGTTATACGTTATACTTTATACGTTATACGTTATACGTTATACGTTATACGTTATACGTTATACGTTATACGTAATATGTAATACGTCATACGTTTTACGTTAATCGTTATACGTTATACGTTATACGCTATACGTTATACGTTATACGTTATACGTTATACGTTATACGTTATACGTTATACGTTATACGTTATACGTTATACGTTATACGTTATACGTTATACGTTATACGTTATACGTTATACGTTATACGTTATACGTTATACGTTATACGTTATACGTTATATTATACGTTATACGTTATACGTTATGTGTTATAGGATATGCGTTATACGTTATACGTTGTACGTTATACGTTATACGTTATACGTTATACGTTAAACGTTGTACGTTATACGTTATACGTTATACGTTATACGTTATGCGTTATAGGATATACGTTATACGTTATACGTTATACGTTATACGTTGTACGTTATACGTTATACGTTATACGTTATACGTTATACGTTATACGTTATACGTAATACGTTATACGTTATACGTTATACGTTATACGTTATACGTTATACGTTATACGTTATACGTTATACGTTATACGTTATACGTTATACGTTATACGTTATATTATACGTTATACGTTATACGTTATGTGTTATAGGATATACGTTATACGTTATACGTTGTACGTTATACGTTATACGTTATACGTTAAACGTTGTACGTTATACGTTATACGTTATACGTTATTCGTTATACGTTATACGTTATACGTTATACGTTATACGTTATACGTTATACGTTATACGTTATACGTTATACGTTATGCGTTATAGGATATACGTTATACGTTATACGTTATACGTTATACGTTATACGTAATATGTAATACGTCATACGTTTTACGTTAATCGTTATACGTTATACGTTATACGCTATATGTTATACGTTATACGTTATA
This sequence comes from Ptiloglossa arizonensis, assembly GCF_051014685.1. Classification (NCBI taxonomy): domain Eukaryota; kingdom Metazoa; phylum Arthropoda; class Insecta; order Hymenoptera; family Colletidae; genus Ptiloglossa; species Ptiloglossa arizonensis. Next base: position 665,417 of record NW_027478693.1, on the reverse strand, counting down.
CGTGTTACGTTATACGTTATACGTTATACGTTATACGTTATACGTTATACGTTATACGTTATACGTTATACGTTATACGTTATACGTTATACGTTATACGTTATGCGTTATACGCTATACGTTATACGTTATACGTTATACGTTAAACGTTGTATGTTATACGTTATACGTCATACGTTATACGATATACGTTATACGTTATACGTTATACGTTATGCGTTATACGTCATGCGATATACGTTATACGTTATACGTTATACGTTATACGTTATACATTATACGTTATATGTTATACGTTATACGTTATACGTTATACGTTATACGTTATAGGTTATACGTTATACGTTATTCGTTATACGGTATACGTTAAACGTTGTACGTTATACGTTATACGTTATACGTTATACGTTATACGTTGTACGTTATACGTTATACGTTATACGTTATACGCTATACGTTATACGTTATACGTTATACGTTATACGTTATACGTTATACGTTATACGTTATACGTTATACGTTATACGTTATACGTTATACGTCATACGTTATACGTTATACGTCATACGTTATACGTTATACGTTATACGATATACGTTATACGTTATACGTTATACGTTATACGTTATACGTTATACGTTATACGTTATACGTTATACGTTATACGTTATACGTTATACGTTATACGTTATACGTTATACGTTATACGTTATACGTTATACGTTATACGTTATACGTTATACGTTATACGTTATACGTTATACGTTATACGTTATACGTTATACGTTATACGTTATACGGTATACGTTAAACGTTGTACGTTATACGTTATACGTAATATGTAATACGTCATACGTTTTACGTTAGTCGTTATACGTTATACGTTATACGCTATACGTTATACGTTATACGTTATACGTTATACGTTATACGTTATACGTTGTACGTTACACGTTATACGTTACACGTTATACGTTATACGTTATACGTTATACGTTATACGTTATACGTTATACGATATACGTTATAAGTTATACGTTATACGTTATACGTTATACGTTATACGTTATACGTTATACGTTATACGTTATACGTTATACGTTATACGTTATACGTTATACGTTATACGTTATACGTTATGCGTTATAGGATATACGTTATACGTTATACGTTATGCGTTGTAGGATATACGTTATACGTTATACGTTGTACGTTATACGTTATACGTTATGCGTTATACGTCATGCGATATACGTTATACGTTATACGTTATACTGTATACGTTAAACGTTCTACGTTATACGTTATACGTAATATGTAATACGTCATACGTTTTACGTTAATCGTTATACGTTATTCGTTATACGCTATACGCTATACGTTATACGTTATACGTTATACGTTATACGTTATACGTTATACTTTATACGTTATACGTTATACGTTATACGTTATACGTTATACGTTATACGTTATACGTAATATGTAATACGTCATACGTTTTACGTTAATCGTTATACGTTATACGTTATACGCTATACGTTATACGTTATACGTTATACGTTATACGTTATACGTTATACGTTATACGTTATACGTTATACGTTATACGTTATACGTTATACGTTATACGTTATACGTTATACGTTATACGTTATACGTTATACGTTATACGTTATACGTTATACGTTATATTATACGTTATACGTTATACGTTATGTGTTATAGGATATACGTTATACGTTATACGTTGTACGTTATACGTTATACGTTATACGTTATACGTTAAACGTTGTACGTTATACGTTATACGTTATACGTTATACGTTATTCGTTATACGTTATACGTTATACGTTATACGTTAGGCGTTATACGTTATACGTTATACGTTATGCGTTATAGGATATACGTTATACGTTATACGTTGTACGTTATACGTTATACGTTGTACGTTATACGTTCTACGTTATACGTTATACGTTAAACGTTGTACGTTATACGTTATACGTCATACGTTATACGTTATACGTTATACGTTATACGTTCTACGTTATACGTTATACGTTAAACGTTGTACGTTATACGTTATACGTTATACGTATACGTTATACGTTATACGTTATGCGTTATACGTTATACGTTATACGTTATACGTTATACGTTATACGTTATACGTTATACGTTATACGTAATATGTAATACGTCATACGTTTTACGTTAATCGTTATACGTTATACGTTATACGCTATACGTTATACGTTATACGTTATACGTTATACGTTATACGTTATACGTTATACGTTACACGTTATACGTTATACGTTATACGTTATACGTTATACGTTATACGTTATACGTTATACGTTATACGTTATACGTTATACGTTATACGTTATACGTTATACGTTATACGTTATACGTTATACGTTACACGTTATACGTTACACGTTATACGTTACACGTTATACGTTATACGTTATACGTTATACGTTATACGATATACGTTATACGTTATACGTTATACGTTATACGTTATACGTTATACGTTATACGTTATACGTTATACGTTATACGTTATACGTTATACGTTATACGTTATACGTTATACGTTATACGTTATACGTTATACGTTGTACGTTACACGTTATACGTTACACGTTATACGTTATACGTTATACGTTATACGTTATACGTTATACGTTATACGTTATACGATATACGTTATAAGTTATACGTTATACGTTATACGTTATACGTTATACGTTATACGTTATACGTTATACGTTATACGTTATACGTTATACGTTATGCGTTATAGGATATACGTTATACGTTATACGTTGTACGTTATACGTTATACGTTGTACGTTATACGTTCTACGTTATACGTTATACGTTAAACGTTGTACGTTATACGTTATACGTATACGTTATACGTTATACGTTATGCGTTATACGTTATACGTTATACGTTATACGTTATACGTTATACGTTATACGTTATACGTTATACGTAATATGTAATACGTCATACGTTTTACGTTAATCGTTATACGTTATACGTTATACGCTATACGTTATACGTTATACGTTATACGTTATACGTTATACGTTATACGTTATACGTTACACGTTATACGTTATACGTTATACGTTATACGTTATACGTTATACGTTATACGTTATACGTTATACGTTATACGTTATACGTTATACGTTATACGTTATACGTTATACGTTATACGTTATACGTTACACGTTATACGTTACACGTTATACGTTACACGTTATACGTTATACGTTATACGTTATACGTTATACGATATACGTTATACGTTATACGTTATACGTTATACGTTATACGTTATACGTTATACGTTATACGTTATACGTTATACGTTATACGTTATACGTTATACGTTATACGTTATACGTTATACGTTATACGTTATACGTTATGCGTTATAGGATATACGTTATACGTTATACGTTATGTGTTATAGGATATACGTTATACGTTATACGTTGTACGTTATACGTTATACGTTATACGTTAAACGTTGTACGTTATACGTTATACGTTATACGTTATTCGTTATACGTTATACGTTATACGTTATACGTTAGGCGTTATACGTTATACGTTATACGTTATGCGTTATAGGATATACGTTATACGTTATACGTTGTACGTTATACGTTCTACGTTATACGTTATACGTTAAACGTTGTACGTTATACGTTATACGTCATACGTTATACGTTATACGTTATACGTTATACGTTCTACGTTATACGTTATACGTTAAACGTTGTACGTTATACGTTATACGTTATACGTATACGTTATACGTTAATCGTTATACGTTATACGTTATACGCTATACGTTATACGTTATACGTTATACGTTATACGTTATACGTTATACGTTATACGTTACACGTTATACGTTACACGTTATACGTTATACGTTATACGTTATACGTTATACGTTATACGTTATACGATATACGTTATACGTTATACGTTATACGTTATACGTTATACGTTATACGTTATACGTTATACGTTATACGTTATACGTTATACGTTATACGTTATACGTTATACGTTATACGTTATGCGTTATAGGATATACGTTATACGTTATACGTTATGCGTTATAGGATATACGTTATACGTTATACGTTGTACGTTATACGTTATACGTTATGCGTTATACGTCATGCGATATACGTTATACGTTATACGTTATACGGTATACGTTAAACGTTGTACGTTATACGTTATACGTAATATGTAATACGTCATACGTTTTACGTTAATCGTTATACGTTATTCGTTATACGCTATACGCTATACGTTATACGTTATACGTTATACGTTATACGTTATACTTTATACGTTATACGTTATACGTTATACGTTATACGTTATACGCTATACGTTATACGTAATATGTAATACGTCATACGTTTTACGTTAATCGTTATACGTTATACGTTATACGCTATACGTTATACGTTATACGTTATACGTTATACGTTATACGTTATACGTTATACGTTATACGTTATACGTTATACGTTATACGTTATACGTTATACGTTATACGACATACGTTATACGTTATACGTTATACGTTATACGTTATACGTTATACGTTATACGTAATATGTAATACGTCATACGTTTTACGTTAATCGTTATACGTTATACGTTATACGCTATACGTTATACGTTATACGTTATACGTGTTACGTTATACGTTATACGTTATACGTTATACGTTATACGTTATACGTTATACGTTATACGTAACACGTTATACGTTATACGTTATACGTTATACGTTATACGTTATACGTTATACGTTATACGTTATACGACATACGTTATACGTTATACGTTATACGTTATACGTTATACGTTATCCGACATACGTTATACGTTATACGTAATACGTTATACGTTATACGTTATACGTTATACGTTATACGTTATACGTTATACGTTATACGTTATACGTTATACGTTATACGTTATGCGTTATAGGATATACGTTATACGTTATACGTTATACGTTATACGTTATACGTTATACGTTATACGTTATACGTTATACGTTATACGTTATACGTTATACGTTATACGGTATACGTTAAACGTTGTACGTTATACGTTATACGTAATATGTAATACGTCATACGTTTTACGTTAATCGTTATACGTTATTCGTTATACGCTATACGTTATACGTTATACGTTATACGTTATACGTTATACGTTATACGTTATACGTTATACGTTATACGTTATACGTTATACGTTATACGTTATACGTTATACGCTATACGTTATACGTTATACGTTATACGTTATACGTTATACGTTATACGTTATACGTTATATTATACGTTATACGTTATACGTTATGTGTTATAGGATATACGTTATACGTTATACGTTGTACGTTATACGTTATACGTTATACGTTATACGTTATACGTTATACGTTATACGTTATACGTTATACGTTATACGTTACACGTTAAACGTTAGACGTTATATCTTATGCGTTATACGTTGTACGTTATACGTTATACGTTGTACGTTATACGTTATATGTAATATGTAATATGTAATACGTTATACGTTATACATCATACGTTATACGTTATACGTTATACGTTATACGTTATACGATATACGTTATGCGTTATATGTTAGACGATATAGTTTATACGTAATACGTTATACGTTATACGTTATACGTTATACGTTATGCGTTATAGGATATACGTTGTACGTTATACGTTGTACGTTATACGTTATACGTTAAACGTTATACATTATACGTTATACGTTATACGTTATACGTTATACGTTATACGTTATACGTTATACGTTATACGTTATACGTTATACGTTATACGTTATACGTTATACGTTATACGTTATACGTTATACGTTTACGTTATACGTTATACGTTATACGTTATACGTTAAACGTTATACGTTATACGTTATACGTTATACGTTATACGTTGTACGTTATACGTTATACGTTATACGTTATACGTTATACGTTATACGTTATACGTTATACGTTATACGTTATACGTTATACGTTATACGTTATACGTTATACGTTATACGTTATACGTTATACGTTATGCGTTATACGTTATACGATATACGTTATACGTTATACGTTATGCGTTATAGGATATACGTTGTACGTTATACGTTGTACGTTATACGTTATTCGTTAAACGTTATACGTTATACGTTATACGTTATACGTTATACGTTATACGTTATACGTTATACGTTATACGTTATACGTTATACGTTATACGTTATACGTTATACGTTATACGTTATACGTTATACGTTATACGTTATACGTTATACGTTATACGTTATACGTTATACGTTATACGTTATACGTTATACGTTATACGTTATACGTTATACGTTATACGTTATACGTTATACGTTATACGTTATACGTTATACGTTATACGTTATACGTTATACGTTATACGTTATACGTTATACGTTATACGTTATACGTTATACGTTATACGTTATACGTTATACGTTATACGTTATACGTTATACGTTATACGTTATACGTTATACGTTATACGTTATACGTTATACGTTATACGTTATACGTTATACGTTATACGTTATACGTTATACGTTATACGTTATACGTTATACGTTATACGTTATACGTTATACGTTATACGTTATACGTTATACGTTATACGTTATACGTTATACGTTATACGTTATACGCAATATGTAATACGTTATGCGTTATACGTTATACGTTATACGTTATACGTTATACGTTATACGTTATACGTTATACGTTATACGTTATACGTTATACGTCATACGTTATACGTTATACGTTATACGTTATACGTTATACGTTATACGTTATACGTTATACGTTATACGTTACACGTTATACGTTACACGTTATACGTTATACGTTATACGTTATACGTTATACGTTATACGTTATACGATATACGTTATACGTTATACGTTATACGTTATACGTTATACGTTATACGTTATACGTTATACGTTATACGTTATACGTTATACGTTATACGTTATACGTTATACGTTATACGTTATGCGTTATAGGATATACGTTATACGTTATACGTTATGCGTTATAGGATATACGTTATACGTTATACGTTGTACGTTATACGTTATACGTTATGCGTTATACGTCATGCGATATACGTTATACGTTATACGTTATACGGTATACGTTAAACGTTGTACGTTATGCGTTATACGTAATATGTAATACGTCATACGTTTTACGTTAATCGTTATACGGTATTCGTTATACGCTATACGCTATACGTTATACGTTATACGTTATACGTTATACGTTATACTTTATACGTTATACGTTATACGTTATACGTTATACGTTATACGTTATACGTTATACGTAATATGTAATACGTCATACGTTTTACGTTAATCGTTATACGTTATACGTTATACGCTATACGTTATACGTTATACGTTATACGTTATACGTTATACGTTATACGTTATACGTTATACGTTATACGTTATACGTTATACGTTATACGTTATACGTTATACGTTATACGTTATACGACATACGTTATACGTTATACGTTATACGTTATACGTTATACGTTATACGTTATACGTAATATGTAATACGTCATACGTTTTACGTTAATCGTTATACGTTATACGTTATACGCTATACGTTATACGTTATACGTTATACGTGTTACGTTATACGTTATACGTTATACGTTATACGTTATACGTTATACGTTATACGTTATACGTAACACGTTATACGTTATACGTTATACGTTATACGTTATACGTTATACGTTATACGTTATACGTTATACGACATACGTTATACGTTATACGTTATACGTTATACGTTATACGTTATACGACATACGTTATACGTTATACGTAATACGTTATACGTTATACGTTATACGTTATACGTTATACGTTATACGTTATACGTTACACGTTAAACGTTAGACGTTATATCTTATACGTTATACGTTGTACGTTATACGTTATACGTTGTACGTTATACGTTATATGTAATATGTAATATGTAATACGTCACACGTTTTACGTTAATCGTCATACGTTATACGTTATACGCTATACGTTATACGTTATACGTTATACGTTATACGTTATACGTTATACGTTATACGTTATACGTTATACGTTATACGTTATACGTTATACGTTATACGTTATACGTTATACGTTATACGACATACGTTATACGTTATACGTTAATCGTTATACGTTATACGTTATACGCTATACGTTATACGTTATACGTTATACGTGTTACGTTATACGTTATACGTTATACGTTATACGTTATACGTTATACGTTATACGTTATACGTTATACGTTATACGTTATGCGTTATAGGATATACGTTATACGTTATACGTTATACGTTATACGTTATACGTTATACGTTATACGTTATACGTTATACGTTATACGTTATACGTTATACGGTATACGTTAAACGTTGTACGTTATACGTTATACGTAATATGTAATACGTCATACGTTTTACGTTAATCGTTATACGTTATTCGTTATACGCTATACGTTATACGTTATACGTTATACGTTATACGTTATACGTTATACGTTATACGTTATACGTTATACGTTATACGTTATACGTTATACGTTATACGTTATACGCTATACGTTATACGTTATACGTTATACGTTATACGTTATACGTTATACGTTATACGTTATATTATACGTTATACGTTATACGTTATGTGTTATAGGATATACGTTATACGTTATACGTTGTACGTTATACGTTATACGTTATACGTTATACGTTATACGTTATACGTTATACGTTATACGTTATACGTTATACGTTACACGTTAAACGTTAGACGTTATATCTTATACGTTATACGTTGTACGTTATACGTTATACGTTGTACGTTATACGTTATATGTAATATGTAATATGTAATACGTTATACGTTATACATCATACGTTATACGTTATACGTTATACGTTATACGTTATACGATATACGTTATGCGTTATATGTTAGACGATATAGTTTATACGTAATACGTTATACGTTATACGTTATACGTTATACGTTATGCGTTATAGGATATACGTTGTACGTTATACGTTGTACGTTATACGTTATACGTTAAACGTTATACATTATACGTTATACGTTATACGTTATACGTTATACGTTATACGTTATACGTTATACGTTATACGTTATACGTTATACGTTATACGTTATACGTTATACGTTATACGTTATACGTTATACGTTATACGTTATACGTTATACGTTATACGTTAAACGTTATACGTTATACGTTATACGTTATACGTTATACGTTATACGTTATACGTTATACGTTATACGTTATACGTTATACGTTATACGTTATACGTTATACGTTATACGTTATACGTTATACGTTATACGTTAAACGTTATACGTTATACGTTATACGTTATACGTTATACGTTATACGTTATACGTTATACGTTATACGTTATACGTTATACGTTATACGTTATACGTTATACGTTATACGTTATACGTTATACGTTATACGTTATACGTTATACGTTATACGTTATACGTTATACGTTATGCGTTATACGTTATACGATATACGTTATACGTTATACGTTATGCGTTATAGGATATACGTTGTACGTTATACGTTGTACGTTATACGTTATTCGTTAAACGTTATACGTTATACGTTATACGTTATACGTTATACGTTATACGTTATACGTTATACGTTATACGTTATACGTTATACGTTATACGTTATACGTTATACGTTATACGTTATACGTTATACGTTATACGTTATACGTTATACGTTATACGTTATACGTTATACGTTATACGTTATACGTTATACGTTATACGTTATACGTTATACGTTATACGTTATACGTTATACGTTATACGTTATACGTTATACGTTATACGTTATACGTTATACGTTATACGTTATACGTTATACGTTATACGTTATACGTTATACGTTATACGTTATACGTTATACGTTATACGTTATACGTTATACGTTATACGTTATACGTTATACGTTATACGTTATACGTTATACGTTATACGTTATACGTTATACGTTATACGTTATACGTTATACGTTATACGTTATACGTTATACGTTATACGTTATACGTTATACGTTATACGTTATACGTTATACGCAATATGTAATACGTTATGCGTTATACGTTATACGTTATACGTTATACGTTATACGTTATACGTTATACGTTATACGTTATACGTTATACGTTATACGTTATACGTTGTACGTTATACGTTATACGTTATACGTTATACGTTATACGTTATACGTTATACGTTAGACGTTACACGTTACACGTTATACGTTATACGTTATACGTTATACGTTATACGTTATACGTTATACGTTATACGGTATACGTTATGCGTTATACGCTATACGTTATGCGTTATAGGATATACGTTATGCGTTATAGGATATACGTTATACGTTATACGTTGTACGTTACACGTTATACGTTATACGTTATACGTTATACGTTATACGTTATACGTTATACGTTATACGTTATACGTTATACGTTATACGTTATACGTTATACGTTATACGTTATACGTTATACGTTATACGTTATACGTTATACGTTATACGTTATACGTTATACGTTATACGTTATACGTTATACGGTATACGTTATGCGTTATACGCTATACGTTATGCGTTATAGGATATACGTTATGCGTTATAGGATATACGTTATACGTTATACGTTGTACGTTACACGTTATACGTTATACGTTATACGTTATACGTTATACGTTATACGTTATACGTTATACGTTATACGTTATACGTTATACGTTATACGTTATACGTTATACGTTATACGTTATACGTTATACGTTATACGTTATACGTTATACGTTATACGTTATACGTTATACGTTATACGTTATACGTTATATTATACGTTATACGTTATACGTTATGTGTTATAGGATATACGTTATACGTTATACGTTGTACGTTATACGTTATACGTTATACGTTATACGTTATACGTTATACGTTATACGTTATACGTTATACGTTATACGTTATACGTTATACGTTATACGTTATACGTTATACGTTATACGTTATACGTTATACGTTATACGTTATACGTTATACGTTATACGTTATACGTTATACGTTATACGTTATACGTTAATCGTTATACGTTATTCGTTATACGCTATACGTTATACGTTATACGTTATACGTTATACGTTATACGTTATACGTTATACGTTATACGTTATACGTTATACGTTATACGTTATACGTTATACGTTATACGTTATACGTTATACGTTATACGTTATACGTTATACGTTATACGTTATACGTTATACGTTATACGTTATACGTTATACGTTATACGTTATACGTTATACGTTATACGTTAAACGTTATACGTTATACGTTATACGTTATACGTTATACGTTATACGTTATACGTTATACGTTATACGTTATACGTTATACGTTATACGTTATACGTTATACGTTATACGTTATACGTTATACGTTATACGTTATACGTTATACGTTATGCGTTATACGTTATACGATATACGTTATACGTTATACGTTATGCGTTATAGGATATACGTTGTACGTTATACGTTGTACGTTATACGTTATTCGTTAAACGTTATACGTTATACGTTATACGTTATACGTTATACGTTATACGTTATACGTTATACGTTATACGTTATACGTTATACGTTATACGTTATACGTTATACGTTATACGTTATACGTTATACGTTATACGTTATACGTTATACGTTATACGTTATACGTTATACGTTATACGTTATACGTTATACGTTATACGTTATACGTTATACGTTATACGTTATACGTTATACGTTATACGTTATACGTTATACGTTATACGTTATACGTTATACGTTATACGTTATACGTTATACGTTATACGTTATACGTTATACGTTGTACGTTATACGTTGTACGTTATACGTTATACGTTATACGTTATACGTTATACGTTATACGTTATACGTTATACGTTATACGTTATACGTTATACGTTATACGTTATACGTTATACGTTATACGTTATACGTTATACGTTATACGTTATACGTTATACGCAATATGTAATACGTTATGCGTTATACGTTATACGTTATACGTTATACGTTATACGTTATACGTTATACGTTATACGTTATACGTTATACGTTATACGTTATACGTTGTACGTTATACGTTATACGTTATACGTTATACGTTATACGTTGTACGTTATACGTTATACGTTATACGTTATACGTTATACGTTATACGTTATACGTTATACGTTATACGTTATACGTTATACGTTATACGTTATACGTTATACGTTATACGTTATACGTTAGACGTTACACGTTACACGTTATACGTTATACGTTATACGTTATACGTTATACGTTATACGTTATACGTTATACGGTATACGTTATGCGTTATACGCTATACGTTATGCGTTATAGGATATACGTTATGCGTTATAGGATATACGTTATACGTTATACGTTGTACGTTACACGTTATACGTTATACGTTATACGTTATACGTTATACGTTATACGTTATACGTTATACGTTATACGTTATACGTTATACGTTATACGTTATACGTTATACGTTATACGTTATACGTTATACGTTGTACGTTATACGTTATACGTTAAACGTTATACATTATACGTTATACGTTATACGTTATACGTTATACGTTATGCGTTATACGCTATACGTTATGCGTTATAGGATATACGTTATGCGTTATAGGATATACGTTATACGTTATACGTTGTACGTTACACGTTATACGTTATACGTTATACGTTATACGTTATACGTTATACGTTATACGTTATACGTTATACGTTATACGTTATACGTTATACGTTATACGTTATACGTTATACGTTATACGTTATACGTTATACGTTAAACGTTATACGTTATACGTTATACGTTATACGTTATACGTTATACGTTATACGTTATACGTTATACGTTATACGTTATACGTTATACGTTATACGTTATACGTTATACGTTATACGTTATACGTTATACGTTATACGTTATACGTTATGCGTTATACGTTATACGATATACGTTATACGTTATACGTTATGCGTTATAGGATATACGTTGTACGTTATACGTTGTACGTTATACGTTATTCGTTAAACGTTATACGTTATACGTTATACGTTATACGTTATACGTTATACGTTATACGTTATACGTTATACGTTATACGTTATACGTTATACGTTATACGTTATACGTTATACGTTATACGTTATACGTTATACGTTATACGTTATACGTTATACGTTATACGTTATACGTTATACGTTATACGTTATACGTTATACGTTATACGTTATACGTTATACGTTATACGTTATACGTTATACGTTATACGTTATACGTTATACGTTATACGTTATACGTTATACGTTATACGTTATACGTTATACGTTATACGTTATACGTTATACGTTATACGTTGTACGTTATACGTTGTACGTTATACGTTATACGTTATACGTTATACGTTATACGTTATACGTTATACGTTATACGTTATACGTTATACGTTATACGTTATACGTTATACGTTATACGTTATACGTTATACGTTATACGTTATACGTTATACGCAATATGTAATACGTTATGCGTTATACGTTATACGTTATACGTTATACGTTATACGTTATACGTTATACGTTATACGTTATACGTTATACGTTATACGTTATACGTTGTACGTTATACGTTATACGTTATACGTTATACGTTATACGTTGTACGTTATACGTTATACGTTATACGTTATACGTTATACGTTATACGTTATACGTTATACGTTATACGTTATACGTTATACGTTATACGTTATACGTTATACGTTATACGTTATACGTTAGACGTTACACGTTACACGTTATACGTTATACGTTATACGTTATACGTTATACGTTATACGTTATACGTTATACGGTATACGTTATGCGTTATACGCTATACGTTATGCGTTATAGGATATACGTTATGCGTTATAGGATATACGTTATACGTTATACGTTGTACGTTACACGTTATACGTTATACGTTATACGTTATACGTTATACGTTATACGTTATACGTTATACGTTATACGTTATACGTTATACGTTATACGTTATACGTTATACGTTATACGTTATACGTTATACGTTGTACGTTATACGTTATACGTTAAACGTTATACATTATACGTTATACGTTATACGTTATACGTTATACGTTATGCGTTATACGCTATACGTTATGCGTTATAGGATATACGTTATGCGTTATAGGATATACGTTATACGTTATACGTTGTACGTTACACGTTATACGTTATACGTTATACGTTATACGTTATACGTTATACGTTATACGTTATACGTTATACGTTATACGTTATACGTTATACGTTATACGTTGTACGTTATACGTTATACGTTATACGTTATACGTTATACGTTATACGTTATACGTTATACGTTATGCGTTATAGGATATACGTTATACGTTATACGTTATGTGTTATAGGATATACGTTATACGTTATACGTTGTACGTTACACGTTCTACGTTATACGTAATGCGTTATACGTTATACGTTATACGTTATACGTTATACGTTATACGTTATACGTTATACGTTATACGTTATACGTTATACGTTATACGTTATACGGTATACGTTATGCGTTATACGCTATACGTTATGCGTTATAGGATATACGTTATGCGTTATAGGATATACGTTATACGTTATACGTTGTACGTTACACGTTATACGTTATACGTTATACGTTATACGTTATACGTTATACGTTATACGTTATACGTTATACGTTATACGTTATACGTTATACGTTATACGTTATACGTTATACGTTATACGTTATACGTTATACGTTATACGTTATACGTTATACGTTATGCGTTATAGGATATACGTTATACGTTATACGTTATGTGTTATAGGATATACGTTATACGTTATACGTTGTACGTTATACGTTATACGTTATACGTTAAACGTTGTACGTTATACGTTATACGTTATACGTTATTCGTTATACGTTATACGTTATACGTTATACGTTAGGCGTTATACGTTATACGTTATACGTTATGCGTTATAGGATATACGTTATACGTTATACGTTGTACGTTATACGTTCTACGTTATACGTTATACGTTAAACGTTGTACGTTATACGTTATACGTCATACGTTATACGTTATACGTTATACGTTATACGTTCTACGTTATACGTTATACGTTAAACGTTGTACGTTATACGTTATACGTTATACGTATACGTTATACGTTAATCGTTATACGTTATACGTTATACGCTATACGTTATACGTTATACGTTATACGTTATACGTTATACGTTATACGTTATACGTTATACGTTACACGTTATACGTTACACGTTATACGTTATACGTTATACGTTATACGTTATACGTTATACGTTATACGATATACGTTATACGTTATACGTTATACGTTATACGTTATACGTTATACGTAATACGTTATACGTTATACGTTATACGTTATACGTTATACGTTATACGTTATACGTTATACGTTATACGTTATACGTTATACGTTATACGTTATACGTTATACGTTATACGTTA
Source organism: Ptiloglossa arizonensis (assembly GCF_051014685.1). Classification (NCBI taxonomy): domain Eukaryota; kingdom Metazoa; phylum Arthropoda; class Insecta; order Hymenoptera; family Colletidae; genus Ptiloglossa; species Ptiloglossa arizonensis. The sequence goes on along the minus strand of NW_027478693.1, from coordinate 649,465 downwards.
TACGTTATGCGTTATAGGATATACGTTGTACGTTATACGTTGTACGTTATACGTTATACGTTAAACGTTATACGTTATACGTTATACGTTATACATTATACGTTATACGTTATACGTTATACGTTATACGTTATACGTTATGCGTTATAGGATATACGTTGTACGTTATACGTTGTACGTTATACGTTATACGTTAAGCGTTATACGTTATACGTTATACGTTATACATTATACGTTATACGTTATACGTTATACGTTATACGTTATACGTTATACGTTGTACGTTATACGTTATACGTTATACGTTATACGTTATACGTTATACGTTATACGTTATACGTTATACGTTATGCGTTATAGGATATACGTTATACGTTATACGTTATGTGTTATAGGATATACGTTATACGTTATACGTTGTACGTTATACGTTATACGTTATACGTTAAACGTTGTACGTTATACGTTATACGTTATACGTTATTCGTTATACGTTATACGTTATACGTTATACGTTAGGCGTTATACGTTATACGTTATACGTTATGCGTTATAGGATATACGTTATACGTTATACGTTGTACGTTATACGTTCTACGTTATACGTTATACGTTAAACGTTGTACGTTATACGTTATACGTCATACGTTATACGTTATACGTTATACGTTATACGTTCTACGTTATACGTTATACGTTAAACGTTGTACGTTATACGTTATACGTTATACGTATACGTTATACGTTAATCGTTATACGTTATACGTTATACGCTATACGTTATACGTTATACGTTATACGTTATACGTTATACGTTATACGTTATACGTTATACGTTACACGTTATACGTTACACGTTATACGTTATACGTTATACGTTATACGTTATACGTTATACGTTATACGATATACGTTATACGTTATACGTTATACGTTATACGTTATACGTTATACGTAATACGTTATACGTTATACGTTATACGTTATACGTTATACGTTATACGTTATACGTTATACGTTATACGTTATGCGTTATAGGATATACGTTATACGTTATACGTTATGCGTTATAGGAAATACGTTATACGTTATACGTTGTACGTTATACGTTATACGTTATGCGTTATACGTCATGCGATATACGTTATACGTTATACGTTATACGGTATACGATAAACGTTGTACGTTATACGTTATACGTAATATGTAATACGTCATACGTTTTACGTTAATCGTTATACGTTATTCGTTATACGCTATACGCTATACGTTATACGTTATACGTTATACGTTATACGTTATACTTTATACGTTATACGTTATACGTTATACGTTATACGTTATACGTTATACGTTATACGTTATACGTAATATGTAATACGTCATACGTTTTACGTTAATCGTTATACGTTATACGTTATACGCTATACGTTATACGTTATACGTTATACGTTATACGTTATACGTTATACGTTATACGTTATACGTTATACGTTATACGTTATACGTTATACGTTATACGTTATACGACATACGTTATACGTTATACGTTATACGTTATACGTTATACGTTATACGTTATACGTAATATGTAATACGTCATACGTTTTACGTTAATCGTTATACGTTATACGTTATACGCTATACGTTATACGTTATACGTTATACGTGTTACGTTATACGTTATACGTTATACGTTATACGTTATACGTTATACGTTATACGTTATACGTAACACGTTATACGTTATACGTTATACGTTATACGTTATACGTTATACGTTATACGTTATACGTTATACGTTATACGACATACGTTATACGTTATACGTTATACGTTATACGTTATACGTTATACGACATACGTTATACGTTATACGTAATACGTTATACGTTATACGTTATACGTTATACGTTATACGTTATACGTTATACGTTATACGTTATACGTTATACGTTATACGTTATACGTTATGCGTTATAGGATATACGTTATACGTTATACGTTGTACGTTATACGTTATACGTTATACGTTATACGTTATACGTTATACGTTATACGTTATACGTTATACGTTATACGTTATACGTTATACGTTACACGTTAAACGTTAGACGTTATATCTTATACGTTATACGTTGTACGTTATACGTTATACGTTGTACGTTATACGTTATATGTAATATGTAATATGTAATACGTTATACGTTATACATCATACGTTATACGTTATACGTTATACGTTATACGTTATACGATATACGTTATGCGTTATATGTTAGACGATATAGTTTATACGTAATACGTTATACGTTATACGTTATACGTTATACGTTATGCGTTATAGGATATACGTTGTACGTTATACGTTGTACGTTATACGTTATACGTTAAACGTTATACATTATACGTTATACGTTATACGTTATACGTTATACGTTATACGTTATACGTTATACGTTATACGTTATACGTTATACGTTATACGTTATACGTTATACGTTATACGTTATACGTTATACGTTATACGTTATACGTTATACGTTATACGTTATACGTTATACGTTAAACGTTATACGTTATACGTTATACGTTATACGTTATACGTCATACGTTTTACGTTAATCGTTATACGTTATACGTTATACGCTATACGTTATACGTTATACGTTATACGTTATACGTTATACGTTATACGTTATACGTTATACGTTATACGTTATACGTTATACGTTATACGTTATACGTTATACGTTATACGTTATACGACATACGTTATACGTTATACGTTATACGTTATACGCAATATGTAATACGTTATGCGTTATACGTTATACGTTATACGTTATACGTTATACGTTATACGTTATACGTTATACGTTATACGTTATACGTTATACGTTATACGTTGTACGTTATACGTTATACGTTATACGTTATACGTTATACGTTGTACGTTATACGTTATACGTTATACGTTATACGTTATACGTTATACGTTATACGTTATACGTTATACGTTATACGTTATACGTTATACGTTATACGTTATACGTTATACGTTATACGTTAGACGTTACACGTTACACGTTATACGTTATACGTTATACGTTATACGTTATACGTTATACGTTATACGTTATACGGTATACGTTATGCGTTATACGCTATACGTTATGCGTTATAGGATATACGTTATGCGTTATAGGATATACGTTATACGTTATACGTTGTACGTTACACGTTATACGTTATACGTTATACGTTATACGTTATACGTTATACGTTATACGTTATACGTTATACGTTATACGTTATACGTTATACGTTATACGTTATACGTTATACGTTATACGTTATACGTTGTACGTTATACGTTATACGTTAAACGTTATACATTATACGTTATACGTTATACGTTATACGTTATACGTTATGCGTTATACGCTATACGTTATGCGTTATAGGATATACGTTATGCGTTATAGGATATACGTTATACGTTATACGTTGTACGTTACACGTTATACGTTATACGTTATACGTTATACGTTATACGTTATACGTTATACGTTATACGTTATACGTTATACGTTATACGTTATACGTTATACGTTGTACGTTATACGTTATACGTTATACGTTATACGTTATACGTTATACGTTATACGTTATACGTTATGCGTTATAGGATATACGTTATACGTTATACGTTATGTGTTATAGGATATACGTTATACGTTATACGTTGTACGTTACACGTTCTACGTTATACGTAATGCGTTATACGTTATACGTTATACGTTATACGTTATACGTTATACGTTATACGTTATACGTTATACGTTATACGTTATACGTTATACGTTATACGGTATACGTTATGCGTTATACGCTATACGTTATGCGTTATAGGATATACGTTATGCGTTATAGGATATACGTTATACGTTATACGTTGTACGTTACACGTTATACGTTATACGTTATACGTTATACGTTATACGTTATACGTTATACGTTATACGTTATACGTTATACGTTATACGTTATACGTTATACGTTATACGTTATACGTTATACGTTATACGTTATACGTTATACGTTATACGTTATACGTTATGCGTTATAGGATATACGTTATACGTTATACGTTATGTGTTATAGGATATACGTTATACGTTATACGTTGTACGTTATACGTTATACGTTATACGTTAAACGTTGTACGTTATACGTTATACGTTATACGTTATTCGTTATACGTTATACGTTATACGTTATACGTTAGGCGTTATACGTTATACGTTATACGTTATGCGTTATAGGATATACGTTATACGTTATACGTTGTACGTTATACGTTCTACGTTATACGTTATACGTTAAACGTTGTACGTTATACGTTATACGTCATACGTTATACGTTATACGTTATACGTTATACGTTCTACGTTATACGTTATACGTTAAACGTTGTACGTTATACGTTATACGTTATACGTATACGTTATACGTTAATCGTTATACGTTATACGTTATACGCTATACGTTATACGTTATACGTTATACGTTATACGTTATACGTTATACGTTATACGTTATACGTTACACGTTATACGTTACACGTTATACGTTATACGTTATACGTTATACGTTATACGTTATACGTTATACGATATACGTTATACGTTATACGTTATACGTTATACGTTATACGTTATACGTAATACGTTATACGTTATACGTTATACGTTATACGTTATACGTTATACGTTATACGTTATACGTTATACGTTATACGTTATACGTTATACGTTATACGTTATACGTTATACGTTATACGTTATACGTTATACGTTATACGTTATGCGTTATAGGATATACGTTGTACGTTATACGTTGTACGTTATACGTTATACGTTAAACGTTATACGTTATACGTTATACGTTATACATTATACGTTATACGTTATACGTTATACGTTATACGTTATACGTTATGCGTTATAGGATATACGTTGTACGTTATACGTTGTACGTTATACGTTATACGTTAAACGTTATACGTTATACGTTATACGTTATACATTATACGTTATACGTTATACGTTATACGTTATACGTTATACGTTATACGTTGTACGTTATACGTTATACGTTATACGTTATACGTTATACGTTATACGTTATACGTTATACGTTATACGTTATGCGTTATAGGATATACGTTATACGTTATACGTTATGTGTTATAGGATATACGTTATACGTTATACGTTGTACGTTATACGTTATACGTTATACGTTAAACGTTGTACGTTATACGTTATACGTTATACGTTATTCGTTATACGTTATACGTTATACGTTATACGTTAGGCGTTATACGTTATACGTTATACGTTATGCGTTATAGGATATACGTTATACGTTATACGTTGTACGTTATACGTTCTACGTTATACGTTATACGTTAAACGTTGTACGTTATACGTTATACGTCATACGTTATACGTTATACGTTATACGTTATACGTTCTACGTTATACGTTATACGTTAAACGTTGTACGTTATACGTTATACGTTATACGTATACGTTATACGTTAATCGTTATACGTTATACGTTATACGCTATACGTTATACGTTATACGTTATACGTTATACGTTATACGTTATACGTTATACGTTATACGTTACACGTTATACGTTACACGTTATACGTTATACGTTATACGTTATACGTTATACGTTATACGTTATACGATATACGTTATACGTTATACGTTATACGTTATACGTTATACGTTATACGTAATACGTTATACGTTATACGTTATACGTTATACGTTATACGTTATACGTTATACGTTATACGTTATACGTTATGCGTTATAGGATATACGTTATACGTTATACGTTATGCGTTATAGGAAATACGTTATACGTTATACGTTGTACGTTATACGTTATACGTTATGCGTTATACGTCATGCGATATACGTTATACGTTATACGTTATACGGTATACGTTAAACGTTGTACGTTATACGTTATACGTAATATGTAATACGTCATACGTTTTACGTTAATCGTTATACGTTATTCGTTATACGCTATACGCTATACGTTATACGTTATACGTTATACGTTATACGTTATACTTTATACGTTATACGTTATACGTTATACGTTATACGTTATACGTTATACGTTATACGTAATATGTAATACGTCATACGTTTTACGTTAATCGTTATACGTTATACGTTATACGCTATACGTTATACGTTATACGTTATACGTTATACGTTATACGTTATACGTTATACGTTATACGTTATACGTTATACGTTATACGTTATACGTTATACGTTATACGACATACGTTATACGTTATACGTTATACGTTATACGTTATACGTTATACGTTATACGTAATATGTAATACGTCATACGTTTTACGTTAATCGTTATACGTTATACGTTATACGCTATACGTTATACGTTATACGTTATACGTGTTACGTTATACGTTATACGTTATACGTTATACGTTATACGTTATACGTTATACGTTATACGTTATACGTTATACGTTATACGTTATACGTTATACGTTATACGTTATACGTTATACGTTATACGTTATACGTTATACGTTATACGTTGTACGTTATACGTTATACGTTATACGTTATACGTTATACGTTATACGTTATACGTTATACGTTATACGTTATACGTTATACGTTATACGTTATACGTTATACGTTATACGTTATACGTTACACGTTATACGTTACACGTTATACGTTATACGTTATACGTTATACGTTATACGTTATACGTTATACGATATACGTTATACGTTATACGTTATACGTTATACGTTATACGTTATACGTAATACGTTATACGTTATACGTTATACGTTATACGTTATACGTTATACGTTATACGTTATACGTTATACGTTATGCGTTATAGGATATACGTTATACGTTATACGTTATGCGTTATAGGAAATACGTTATACGTTATACGTTGTACGTTATACGTTATACGTTATGCGTTATACGTCATGCGATATACGTTATACGTTATACGTTATACGGTATACGTTAAACGTTGTACGTTATACGTTATACGTAATATGTAATACGTCATACGTTTTACGTTAATCGTTATACGTTATTCGTTATACGCTATACGCTATACGTTATACGTTATACGTTATACGTTATACGTTATACTTTATACGTTATACGTTATACGTTATACGTTATACGTTATACGTTATACGTTATACGTAATATGTAATACGTCATACGTTTTACGTTAATCGTTATACGTTATACGTTATACGCTATACGTTATACGTTATACGTTATACGTTATACGTTATACGTTATACGTTATACGTTATACGTTATACGTTATACGTTATACGTTATACGTTATACGTTATACGACATACGTTATACGTTATACGTTATACGTTATACGTTATACGTTATACGTTATACGTAATATGTAATACGTCATACGTTTTACGTTAATCGTTATACGTTATACGTTATACGCTATACGTTATACGTTATACGTTATACGTGTTACGTTATACGTTATACGTTATACGTTATACGTTATACGTTATACGTTATACGTTATACGTAACACGTTATACGTTATACGTTATACGTTATACGTTATACGTTATACGTTATACGTTATACGTTATACGTTATACGACATACGTTATACGTTATACGTTATACGTTATACGTTATACGTTATACGACATACGTTATACGTTATACGTAATACGTTATACGTTATACGTTATACGTTATACGTTATACGTTATACGTTATACGTTATACGTTATACGTTATACGTTATACGTTATACGTTATGCGTTATAGGATATACGTTATACGTTATACGTTGTACGTTATACGTTATACGTTATACGTTATACGTTATACGTTATACGTTATACGTTATACGTTATACGTTATACGTTATACGTTACACGTTAAACGTTAGACGTTATATCTTATACGTTATACGTTGTACGTTATACGTTATACGTTGTACGTTATACGTTATATGTAATATGTAATATGTAATACGTTATACGTTATACATCATACGTTATACGTTATACGTTATACGTTATACGTTATACGATATACGTTATGCGTTATATGTTAGACGATATAGTTTATACGTAATACGTTATACGTTATACGTTATACGTTATACGTTATGCGTTATAGGATATACGTTGTACGTTATACGTTGTACGTTATACGTTATACGTTAAACGTTATACATTATACGTTATACGTTATACGTTATACGTTATACGTTATACGTTATACGTTATACGTTATACGTTATACGTTATACGTTATACGTTATACGTTATACGTTATACGTTATACGTTATACGTTATACGTTATACGTTATACGTTATACGTTATACGTTATACGTTAAACGTTATACGTTATACGTTATACGTTATACGTTATACGTCATACGTTTTACGTTAATCGTTATACGTTATACGTTATACGCTATACGTTATACGTTATACGTTATACGTTATACGTTATACGTTATACGTTATACGTTATACGTTATACGTTATACGTTATACGTTATACGTTATACGTTATACGTTATACGTTATACGACATACGTTATACGTTATACGTTATACGTTATACGTTATACGTTATACGTTATACGTAATATGTAATACGTCATACGTTTTACGTTAATCGTTATACGTTATACGTTATACGCTATACGTTATACGTTATACGTTATACGTGTTACGTTATACGTTATACGTTATACGTTATACGTTATACGTTATACGTTATACGTTATACGTAACACGTTATACGTTATACGTTATACGTTATACGTTATACGTTATACGTTATACGTTATACGTTATACGTTATACGTTATACGTTATACGTTAGACGTTACACGTTACACGTTATACGTTATACGTTATACGTTGTACGTTATACGTTATACGTTATACGTTATACGTTATACGTTGTACGTTATACGTTATACGTTATACGTTATACGTTATACGTTATACGTTATACGTTATACGTTATACGTTATACGTTATACGTTATACGTTATACGTTATACGTTATACGTTATACGTTAGACGTTACACGTTACACGTTATACGTTATACGTTATACGTTATACGTTATACGTTATACGTTATACGTTATACGGTATACGTTATGCGTTATACGCTATACGTTATGCGTTATAGGATATACGTTATGCGTTATAGGATATACGTTATACGTTATACGTTGTACGTTACACGTTATACGTTATACGTTATACGTTATACGTTATACGTTATACGTTATACGTTATACGTTATACGTTATACGTTATACGTTATACGTTATACGTTATACGTTATACGTTATACGTTATACGTTGTACGTTATACGTTATACGTTAAACGTTATACATTATACGTTATACGTTATACGTTATACGTTATACGTTATGCGTTATACGCTATACGTTATGCGTTATAGGATATACGTTATGCGTTATAGGATATACGTTATACGTTATACGTTGTACGTTACACGTTATACGTTATACGTTATACGTTATACGTTATACGTTATACGTTATACGTTATACGTTATACGTTATACGTTATACGTTATACGTTATACGTTGTACGTTATACGTTATACGTTATACGTTATACGTTATACGTTATACGTTATACGTTATACGTTATACGTTATGCGTTATAGGATATACGTTATACGTTATACGTTATGTGTTATAGGATATACGTTATACGTTATACGTTGTACGTTACACGTTCTACGTTATACGTAATGCGTTATACGTTATACGTTATACGTTATACGTTATACGTTATACGTTATACGTTATACGTTATACGTTATACGTTATACGTTATACGTTATACGGTATACGTTATGCGTTATACGCTATACGTTATGCGTTATAGGATATACGTTATGCGTTATAGGATATACGTTATACGTTATACGTTGTACGTTACACGTTATACGTTATACGTTATACGTTATACGTTATACGTTATACGTTATACGTTATACGTTATACGTTATACGTTATACGTTATACGTTATACGTTATACGTTATACGTTATACGTTATACGTTATACGTTATACGTTATACGTTATACGTTATACGTTATACGTTATACGTTATACGTTATACGTTATACGTTATACGTTATACGTTATACGTTATACGTTATACGTTATACGTTATACGTTATACGTTATACGTTATACGTTATACGTTATACGTTATACGTTATACGTTATACGTTATACGTTATACGTTATACGTTATACGTTATACGTTATACGTTATACGTTATACGTTATACGTTATACGTTATACGTTATACGTTATACGTTATACGTTATACGTTATACGTTATACGTTATACGTTATACGTTATACGTTATACGTTATACGTTATACGTTATACGTTATACGTTATACGTTATACGTTATGCGTTATAGGATATACGTTGTACGTTATACGTTGTACGTTATACGTTATACGTTAAACGTTATACGTTATACGTTATACGTTATACATTATACGTTATACGTTATACGTTATACGTTATACGTTATACGTTATGCGTTATAGGATATACGTTGTACGTTATACGTTGTACGTTATACGTTATACGTTAAACGTTATACGTTATACGTTATACGTTATACATTATACGTTATACGTTATACGTTATACGTTATACGTTATACGTTATACGTTGTACGTTATACGTTATACGTTATACGTTATACGTTATACGTTATACGTTATACGTTATACGTTATGCGTTATAGGATATACGTTATACGTTATACGTTATGTGTTATAGGATATACGTTATACGTTATACGTTGTACGTTATACGTTATACGTTATACGTTAAACGTTGTACGTTATACGTTATACGTTATACGTTATTCGTTATACGTTATACGTTATACGTTATACGTTAGGCGTTATACGTTATACGTTATACGTTATGCGTTATAGGATATACGTTATACGTTATACGTTGTACGTTATACGTTCTACGTTATACGTTATACGTTAAACGTTGTACGTTATACGTTATACGTCATACGTTATACGTTATACGTTATACGTTATACGTTCTACGTTATACGTTATACGTTAAACGTTGTACGTTATACGTTATACGTTATACGTATACGTTATACGTTAATCGTTATACGTTATACGTTATACGCTATACGTTATACGTTATACGTTATACGTTATACGTTATACGTTATACGTTATACGTTATACGTTACACGTTATACGTTACACGTTATACGTTATACGTTATACGTTATACGTTATACGTTATACGTTATACGATATACGTTATACGTTATACGTTATACGTTATACGTTATACGTTATACGTTATACGTTATACGTTATACGTTATACGTTATACGTTATACGTTATACGTTATACGTTATACGTTATACGTTATGCGTTATAGGATATACGTTATACGTTATACGTTATGCGTTATAGGATATACGTTATACGTTATACGTTGTACGTTATACGTTATACGTTATGCGTTATACGTCATGCGATATACGTTATACGTTATACGTTATACGGTATACGTTAAACGTTGTACGTTATACGTTATACGTAATATGTAATACGTCATACGTTTTACGTTAATCGTTATACGTTATTCGTTATACGCTATACGCTATACGTTATACGTTATACGTTATACGTTATACGTTATACTTTATACGTTATACGTTATACGTTATACGTTATACGTTATACGTTATACGTTATACGTAATATGTAATACGTCATACGTTTTACGTTAATCGTTATACGTTATACGTTATACGCTATACGTTATACGTTATACGTTATACGTTATACGTTATACGTTATACGTTATACGTTATACGTTATACGTTATACGTTATACGTTATACGTTATACGTTATACGTTATACGACATACGTTATACGTTATACGTTATACGTTATACGTTATACGTTATACGTTATACGTAATATGTAATACGTCATACGTTTTACGTTAATCGTTATACGTTATACGTTATACGCTATACGTTATACGTTATACGTTATACGTGTTACGTTATACGTTATACGTTATACGTTATACGTTATACGTTATACGTTATACGTTATACGTAACACGTTATACGTTATACGTTATACGTTATACGTTATACGTTATACGTTATACGTTATACGTTATACGACATACGTTATACGTTATACGTTATACGTTATACGTTATACGTTATACGACATACGTTATACGTTATACGTAATACGTTATACGTTATACGTTATACGTTATACGTTATACGTTATACGTTATACGTTATACGTTATACGTTATACGTTATACGTTATGCGTTATAGGATATACGTTATACGTTATACGTTGTACGTTATACGTTATACGTTATACGTTATACGTTATACGTTATACGTTATACGTTATACGTTATACGTTATACGTTATACGTTACACGTTAAACGTTAGACGTTATATCTTATACGTTATACGTTGTACGTTATACGTTATACGTTGTACGTTATACGTTATATGTAATATGTAATATGTAATACGTTATACGTTATACATCATACGTTATACGTTATACGTTATACGTTATACGTTATACGATATACGTTATGCGTTATATGTTAGACGATATAGTTTATACGTAATACGTTATACGTTATACGTTATACGTTATACGTTATGCGTTATAGGATATACGTTGTACGTTATACGTTGTACGTTATACGTTATACGTTAAACGTTATACATTATACGTTATACGTTATACGTTATACGTTATACGTTATACGTTATACGTTATACGTTATACGTTATACGTTATACGTTATACGTTATACGTTATACGTTATACGTTATACGTTATACGTTATACGTTATACGTTATACGTTATACGTTATACGTTATACGTTAAACGTTATACGTTATACGTTATACGTTATACGTTATACGTTATACGTTATACGTTATACGTTATACGTTATACGTTATACGTTATACGTTATACGTTATACGTTATACGTTATACGTTATACGTTATACGTTATACGTTATACGTTATACGTTATACGTTATGCGTTATACGTTATACGATATACGTTATACGTTATACGTTATGCGTTATAGGATATACGTTGTACGTTATACGTTGTACGTTATACGTTATTCGTTAAACGTTATACGTTATACGTTATACGTTATACGTTATTCGTTAAACGTTATACGTTATACGTTATACGTTATACGTTATACGTTATACGTTATACGTTATACGTTATACGTTATACGTTATACGTTATACGTTATACGTTATACGTTATACGTTATACGTTATACGTTATACGTTATACGTTATACGTTATACGTTATACGTTATACGTTATACGTTATACGTTATACGTTATACGTTATACGTTATACGTTATACGTTATACGTTATACGTTATACGTTATACGTTATACGTTATACGTTATACGTTATACGTTATACGTTATACGTTATACGTTATACGTTATACGTTATACGTTATACGTTATACGTTATACGTTATACGTTATACGTTATACGTTATACGTTATACGTTATACGTTATACGTTATACGTTATACGTTATACGTTATACGTTATACGTTATACGTTATACGTTATACGTTATACGTTATACGCAATATGTAATACGTTATGCGTTATACGTTATACGTTATACGTTATACGTTATACGTTATACGTTATACGTTATACGTTATACGTTATACGTTATACGTTATACGTTGTACGTTATACGTTATACGTTATACGTTATACGTTATACGTTGTACGTTATACGTTATACGTTATACGTTATACGTTATACGTTATACGTTATACGTTATACGTTATACGTTATACGTTATACGTTATACGTTATACGTTATACGTTATACGTTATACGTTAGACGTTACATGTTACACGTTATACGTTATACGTTATACGTTATACGTTATACGTTATACGTTATACGTTATACGTTATACGGTATACGTTATGCGTTATACGCTATACGTTATGCGTTATAGGATATACGTTATGCGTTATAGGATATACGTTATACGTTATACGTTGTACGTTACACGTTATACGTTATACGTTATACGTTATACGTTATACGTTATACGTTATACGTTATACGTTATACGTTATACGTTATACGTTATACGTTATACGTTATACGTTATACGTTATACGTTATACGTTATACGTTATACGTTATACGTTATACGTTATACGTTATACGTTATACGTTATACGTTATACGTTATACGTTATACGTTATACGTTATACGTTATACGTTATACGTTATACGTTATACGTTATACGTTATACGTTATACGTTATACGTTATACGTTATACGTTATACGTTATACGCAATATGTAATACGTTATGCGTTATACGTTATACGTTATACGTTATACGTTATACGTTATACGTTATACGTTATACGTTATACGTTATACGTTATACGTTATACGTTGTACGTTATACGTTATACGTTATACGTTATACGTTATACGTTGTACGTTATACGTTATACGTTTTACGTTATACGTTATACGTTATACGTTATACGTTATACGTTATACGTTATACGTTATACGTTATACGTTATACGTTATACGTTATACGTTATACGTTAGACGTTACACGTTACACGTTATACGTTATACGTTATACGTTATACGTTATACGTTATACGTTATACGTTATACGTTATACGGTATACGTTATGCGTTATACGCTATACGTTATGCGTTATAGGATATACGTTATGCGTTATAGGATATACGTTATACGTTATACGTTGTACGTTACACGTTATACGTTATACGTTATACGTTATACGTTATACGTTATACGTTATACGTTATACGTTATACGTTATACGTTATACGTTATACGTTATACGTTATACGTTATACGTTATACGTTATACGTTATACGTTATACGTTATACGTTATACGTTATACGTTATACGTTATACGTTATACGTTATACGTTATACGTTATGCGTTATACGTTATACGTAATATGTAATACGTTATGCGTTATACGTTATACATTATACGTTATGCGTTATACATTATACGTTATACGTTATACGTTATACGTTATACGTTATACGATATACGTTATACGTTATACGTTATACGTTATACGTTATACGTTATACATTAGACGTTATAGGTTATACATAATACATTATACGTTACACGTTATACGTTATACGTTATACGTTATACGTTATACGTTATACGTCATACGTTATACGCTACACGTTATACGTAATATGTAATACGTCATACGTTTTACGTTATTCGTTATACGTTCTTCGTTACACGTTCTACGTTATACGTAATGCGTTATACGCTATACGTTATACGTTATACGTTATACGTTATACGTTATACGTTATACGTTATACGTTATACGTTATACGTTATACGTTATACGGTATACGTTATGCGTTATACGCTATACGTTATGCGTTATACGTTATACGTTATACGTTATACGTTATACGTTATACGTTGTACGTTATACGTTATACGTTATACGTTATACGTTATACGTTATACGTTATACGTTATACGTTATACGTTATACGTTATGCGTTATACGTTATACGATATACGTTATACGTTATACGTTATGCGTTATAGGATATACGTTGTACGTTATACGTTGTACGTTATACGTTATACGTTAAACGTTATACGTTATACGTTATACGTTATACGTTATACGTTATACGTTATACGTTATACGTTATACGTTATACGTTATACGTTATACGTTATACGTTATACGTTATACGTTATACGTTATACGTTATACGTTATACGTTATACGTAATATGTAATACGTTATACGTTATACGTTAGACGTTATACGTTATACGTTATACGTTATACGTGCTACGTTGTACGTTATACGTCATACGTTATACGTTCTACGTTGTACGTTATACGTTCTACGTTATACGTTCTACGTTATACGTTATACGTTCTACGTTATACGTTATACGTTATACGTTATACGTTATACGTTAAACGTTATACGTTATACGTTATACGTTATACGTTATACGTTATACGTTATACGTTATACGTTATACGTTATACGTTATACGTTATACGTTATACGTTATACGTTATACGTTATACGTTATACGTTATACGTTATACGTTATACGTTATACGTTATACGTTATACGTTATACGTTATACGTTATACGTTATACGTTATACGTTATACGTTATACATTATACGTTATACGTTATACATTATACGTTATACGTTATACGTTATACGTTATACGTTATACGTTATAGGTTATACGTTATACGTTATACGTTATACGTTATAGGTTATACGTTATACGTTATACGTTATACGTTATACGTTATACGTTATACGTTATACGTTATGCGTTATGCGTTATACGTTATACGTTATACGTTATGCGTTATACGTTATACGTTATACGTTATGCGTTATACGTTATACGTTATACGTTATGCGTTATACGCAATATGTAATACGTTATGCGTTATACGTTATACGTTATACGTTATACGTTATACGTTATACGTTATACGTTATACGTTATACGTTATACGTTATACGTTATACGTTATACGTTATACGTTATACGTTATACGTTATACGTTAAACGTTAGACGTTATATGTTATACGTTATACGTTGTACGTTATACGTTATACGTTGTACGTTATACGTTATATGTAATATGTAATACGTTATACGTTATACATCATACGTTATACGTTATACGTTATACGTTATACGTTATACGATATACGTTATGCGTTATATGTTCGACCATATAGTTTATACGTAATACGTTATACGTTATACGTTATACGTTATACGTTATACGTTATACGTTATACGTTATACGTTATACGTTATACGTTATACGTTATACGTTATACGTTATACGTTATACGTTATACGTTATACGTTATACGTTATACGTTATACGTTATACGTTATACGTTATACGTTATACGTTATACGTTATACGTTATACGTTATACGTTATACGTTATACGTTATACGTTATACGTTATACGTTATACGTTATACGTTATACGTTATACGTTATACGTTATACGTTATACGTTATACGTTATACGTTATACGTTATACGTTATACGTTATACGTTATACGTTATACGTTATACGTTATACGTTATACGTTATACGTTATACGTTATACGTTATACGTTATACGTTATACGTTATACGTTATACGTTATACGTTATACGTTATGCGTTATAGGATATACGTTGTACGTTATACGTTGTACGTTATACGTTATACGTTAAACGTTATACGTTATACGTTATACGTTATACATTATACGTTATACGTTATACGTTATACGTTATACGTTATACGTTATGCGTTATAGGATATACGTTGTACGTTATACGTTGTACGTTATACGTTATACGTTAAACGTTATACGTTATACGTTATACGTTATACATTATACGTTATACGTTATACGTTATACGTTATACGTTATACGTTATACGTTGTACGTTATACGTTATACGTTATACGTTATACGTTATAAGTTATACGTTATACGTTATACGTTATGCGTTATAGGATATACGTTATACGTTATACGTTATGTGTTATAGGATATACGTTATACGTTATGCGTTGTACGTTATACGTTATACGTTATACGTTAAACGTTGTACGTTATACGTTATACGTTATACGTTATTCGTTATACGTTATACGTTATACGTTATACGTTAGGCGTTATACGTTATACGTTATACGTTATGCGTTATAGGATATACGTTATACGTTATACGTTGTACGTTATACGTTCTACGTTATACGTTATACGTTAAACGTTGTACGTTATACGTTATACGTCATACGTTATACGTTATACGTTATACGTTATACGTTCTACGTTATACGTTATACGTTAAACGTTGTACGTTATACGTTATACGTTATACGTATACGTTATACGTTAATCGTTATACGTTATACGTTATACGCCATACGTTATACGTTATACGTTATACGTTATACGTTATACGTTATACGTTATACGTTATACGTTACACGTTATACGTTACACGTTATACGTTATACGTTATACGTTATACGTTATACGTTATACGTTATACGATATACGTTATACGTTATACGTTATACGTTATACGTTATACGTTATACGTTATACGTTATACGTTATACGTTATACGTTATACGTTATACGTTATACGTTATACGTTATACGTTATGCGTTATAGGATATACGTTGTACGTTATACGTTGTACGTTATACGTTATACGTTAAACGTTATACGTTATACGTTATACGTTATACATTATACGTTATACGTTATACGTTATACGTTATACGTTATACGTTATACGTTGTACGTTATACGTTATACGTTATACGTTATACGTTATAAGTTATACGTTATACGTTATACGTTATGCGTTATAGGATATACGTTATACGTTATACGTTATGTGTTATAGGATATACGTTATACGTTATACGTTGTACGTTATACGTTATACGTTATACGTTAAACGTTGTACGTTATACGTTATACGTTATACGTTATTCGTTATACGTTATACGTTATACGTTATACGTTAGGCGTTATACGTTATACGTTATACGTTATGCGTTATAGGATATACGTTATACGTTATACGTTGTACGTTATACGTTCTACGTTATACGTTATACGTTAAACGTTGTACGTTATACGTTATACGTCATACGTTATACGTTATACGTTATACGTTATACGTTCTACGTTATACGTTATACGTTAAACGTTGTACGTTATACGTTATACGTTATACGTATACGTTATACGTTAATCGTTATACGTTATACGTTATACGCTATACGTTATACGTTATACGTTATACGTTATACGTTATACGTTATACGTTATACGTTATACGTTACACGTTATACGTTACACGTTATACGTTATACGTTATACGTTATACGTTATACGTTATACGTTATACGATATACGTTATACGTTATACGTTATACGTTATACGTTATACGTTATACGCTATACGTTATACGTTATACGTTATACGTTATACGTTATACGTTATACGTTATACGTTATACGTTATACGTTATGCGTTATAGGATATACGTTATACGTTATACGTTATGCGTTATAGGATATACGTTATACGTTATACGTTGTACGTTATACGTTATACGTTATGCGTTATACGTCATGCGATATACGTTATACGTTATACGTTATACGGTATACGTTAAACGTTGTACGTTATACGTTATACGTAATATGTAATACGTCATACGTTTTACGTTAATCGTTATACGTTATTCGTTATACGCTATACGCTATACGTTATACGTTATACGTTATACGTTATACGTTATACTTTATACGTTATACGTTATACGTTATACGTTATACGTTATACGTTATACGTTATACGTAATATGTAATACGTCATACGTTTTACGTTAATCGTTATACGTTATACGTTATACGCTATACGTTATACGTTATACGTTATACGTTATACGTTATACGTTATACGTTATACGTTATACGTTATACGTTATACGTTATACGTTATACGTTATACGTTATACGACATACGTTATACGTTATACGTTATACGTTATACGTTATACGTTATACGTTATACGTAATATGTAATACGTCATACGTTTTACGTTAATCGTTATACGTTATACGTTATACGCTATACGTTATACGTTATACGACATACGTTATACGTTATACGTTATACGTTATACGTTATACGTTATACGACATACGTTATACGTTATACGTAATACGTTATACGTTATACGTTATACGTTATACGTTATACGTTATACGTTATACGTTATACGTTATGCGTTATAGGATATACGTTATACGTTATACGTTATGCGTTATAGGATATACGTTATACGTTATACGTTGTACGTTATACGTTATACGTTATGCGTTATACGTCATGCGATATACGTTATACGTTATACGTTATACGTTATACGTTATACGTTATACGTTATACGACATACGTTATACGTTATACGTTATACGTTATACGTTATACTTTATACGTTATACGTTATACGTTATACGTTATGCGTTATAGGATATACGTTATACGTTATACGTTGTACGTTATACGTTATACGTTATGCGTTATACGTCATGCGATATACGTTATACGTTATACGTTATACGTTATACGTTATACGTAATATGTAATACGTCATACGTTTTACGTTAATCGTTATACGTTATTCGTTATACGCTATACGCTATACGTTATACGTTATACGTTATACGTTATACGTTATACGTTATACTTTATACGTTATACGTTATACGTTATACGTTATACGTTATACGTTATACGTTATACGTAATATGTAATACGTCATACGTTTTACGTTAATCGTTATACGTTATACGTTATACGCTATACGTTATACGTTATACGTTATACGTTATACGTTATACGTTATACGTTATACGTTATACGCTATACGTTATACGTTATACGTTATACGTTATACGTGTTACGTTATACGTTATACGTTATACGTTATACGTTATACGTTATACGTTATACGTAACACGTTATACGTTATACGTTATACGTTATACGTTATACGTTATACGTTATACGTTATACGTTATACGACATACGTTATACGTTATACGTTATACGTTATACGTTATACGTTATACTTTATACGTTATACGTTATACGTTATACGTTATACGTTATACGTTATACGTTATACGTAATATGTAATACGTCATACGTTTTACGTTAATCGTTATACGTTATACGTTATACGCTATACGTTATACGTTATACGTTATACGTTATACGTTATACGTTATACGTTATACGTTATACGTTATACGTTATACGTTATACGTTATACGTTATACGTTATACGTTATACGACATACGTTATACGTTATACGTTATACGTTATACGTTATACGTTATACGTTATACGTTATACGTTATACGGTATACGTTAAACGTTGTACGTTATACGTTGTACGTAATATGTAATACGTCATACGTTTTACGTTAATCGTTATACGTTATTCGTTATACGCTATACGCTATACGTTATACGTTATACGTTATACGTTATACGTTATACGTTATACGTTATACGTTATACGTTATACGTTATACGTTATGCGTTATAGGATATACGTTATACGTTATACGTTATACGTTATACGTTATACGTTATACGTTATACGTTATACGTTATACGTTATACGTTATACGTTATACGTTATACGTAATATGTAATACGTCATACGTTTTACGTTAATCGTTATACGTTATACGTTATACGCTATACGTTATACGTTATACGTTATACGTTATACGTTATACGTTATACGTTATACGTTATACGTTATACGTCATACGTTATACGTTATACGTTATACGTTATACGACATACGTTATACGTTATACGTTATACGTTATACGTTATACGTTATACGTTATACGTAATATGTAATACGTCATACGTTTTACGTTAATCGTTATACGTTATACGTTATACGCTATACGTTATACGTTTACGTTATACGTGTTACGTTATACGTTATACGTTATACGTTATACGTTATACGTTATACGTTATACGTAACACGTTATACGTTATACGTTATACGTTATACGTTATACGTTATACGTTATACGTTATACGTTATACGACATACGTTATACGTTATACGTTATACGTTATACGTTATACGTTATACTTTATACGTTATACGTTATACGTTATACGTTATACGTTATACGTTATACGTTATACGTAATATGTAATACGTCATACGTTTTACGTTAATCGTTATACGTTATACGTTATACGCTATACGTTATACGTTATACGTTATACGTTATACGTTATACGTTATACGTTATACGTTATACGTTATACGTTATACGTTATACGTTATACGTTATACGACATACGTTATACGTTATACGTTATACGTTATACGTTATACGTTATACGTTATACGTTATACGTTATACGTTATACGGTATACGTTAAACGTTGTACGTTATACGTTGTACGTAATATGTAATACGTCATACGTTTTACGTTAATCGTTATACGTTATTCGTTATACGCTATACGTTATACGTTATACGTTATACGTTATACGTTATACGTTATACGTTATACTTTATACGTTATACGTTATACGTTATACGTTATACGTTATACGTTATACGTTATACGTAATATGTAATACGTCATACGTTTTACGTTAATCGTTATACGTTATACGTTATACGCTATACGTTATACGTTATACGTTATACGTTATACGTTATACGTTATACGTTATACGTTATACGTTATACGTTATACGTTATACGTTATACGTTATACGACATACGTTATACGTTATACGTTATACGTTATACGTTATACGTTATACGTTATACGTAATACGTTATACGTTATACGTTATACGTTATACGTTATGCGTTATAGGATATACGTTATACGTTATACGTTATGCGTTATAGGATATACGTTATACGTTATACGTTGTACGTTATACGTTATACGTTATGCGTTATACGTCATGCGATATACGTTATACGTTATACGTTATACGGTATACGTTAAACGTTGTACGTTATACGTTATACGTAATATGTAATACGTCATACGTTTTACGTTAATCGTTATACGTTATTCGTTATACGCTATACGTTATACGTTATACGTTATACGTTATACGTTATACGTTATACTTTATACGTTATACGTTATACGTTATACGTTATACGTTATACGTTATACGTTATACGTAATATGTAATACGTCATACGTTTTACGTTAATCGTTATACGTTATACGTTATACGCTATACGTTATACGTTATACGTTATACGTTATACGTTATACGTTATACGTTATACGTTATACGTTATACGTTATACGTTATACGTTATACGTTATACGACATACGTTATACGTTATACGTTATACGTTATACGTTATACGTTATACGTTATACGTTATACGTTATACGTAATATGTAATACGTCATACGTTTTACGTTAATCGTTATACGTTATACGTTATACGCTATACGTTATACGTTATACGTTATACGTTATACGTTATACGACATACGTTATACGTTATACGTAATACGTTATACGTTATACGTTATACGTTATACGTTATACGTTATACGTTATACGTTATACGTTATACGTTATACGTTATACGTTATACGTTATACGTTATACGACATACGTTATACGTTATACGTTATACGTTATACGTTATACGTTATACGACATACGTTATACGTTATACGTAATACGTTATACGTTATACGATATACGTTAAACGTTGTACGTTATACGTTATACGTTATACGTTATACGTTATACGCTATACGTTATACGTTATACATTATACGATATACGCTATACGTTATACGTTATACGTTATACGTTATACGTTATACGTTATACGTTATACGTTATACGTTATACGTTATACGTTATACGTTATACGTTATACGTTATACGTTATACGTTATACGTTATACTTTATATTTTATACGTTATACGTTATACGTTATACGTTATACGTTATTCGTTATACGTAATATGTAATACGTCATACGTTTTACGTTAATCGTTATACGTTATACGTTATACGCTATACGTTATACGTTATACGTTATACGTTATACGTTATACGTTATACGTTATACGTTATACGTTATACGTTATGCGTTATAGGATATACGTTATACGTTATACGTTATACGTTATACGTTATACGTTATACGTTATACGTTATACGTTATACGTTATACGTTATACGTTATACGTTATACGTTATACGTTATACGTTATACGTTATACGTTATACGTTATACGTTATACGTCATACGACATACGTTATACGTTATACGTTATACGTTATACGTTAATCGTTATACGTTATACGTTATACGCTATATGTAATACGTCATACGTTTTACGTTAATCGTTATACGTTATACGTTATACGCTATACGTTATACGTTATACGTTATACGTTATACGTTATACGTTATACGTTATACGTTATACGTTATACGTTATACGTTATACGTTATACGTTATACGTTATACGTTATACGTTATACGTTATACTTTATATTTTATACGTTATACGTTATACGTTATACGTTATACGTTATTCGTTATACGTAATATGTAATACGTCATACGTTTTACGTTAATCGTTATACGTTATACGTTATACGCTATACGTTATACGTTATACGTTATACGTTATACGTTATACGTTATACGTTATACGTTATACGTTATACGTTATACGTTATACGTTATACGTCATACGACATACGTTATACGTTATACGTTATACGTTATACGTTATACGTTATACGTTATACGTTATACGTAATATGTAATACGTCATACGTTTTACGTTAATCGTTATACGTTATACGTTATACGCTATACGTTATACGTTATCCGTTATACGTGTTACGTTATACGTTATACGTAATACGTTATACGTTATACGTTATACGTTATACGTTATACGTTATACGTTATACGTTATACGTTATACGTTATGCGTTATAGGATATACGTTATACGTTATACGTTATACGTTATACGTTATACGTTATACGTTATACGTTATACGTTATACGTTATACGTTATACGCTATACGTTATACGTTATACGTTATACGTTATACGTCAAACGTTGTATGTTATACGTTATACGTCATTCGTTATAGGATATACGTTATACGTTATACGTTCTACGTTATACGTTATACGTTAAACGTTGTGCGTTATACGTTATACGTTATACGTTATACGTTATACGTTATACGTTATACGTTATACATTATACGTTATACGCTATACGTTATACGTTATACGTTATACGTTAAACGTTGTACGTTATACGTTATGCGTCATACGTTATACGTTATACGTTATACATTATACGTTATACGCTATACGTTATACGTAATATGTAATACGTCATACCTTTTACTTTAATCGTTATACGTTATACGTTATACGCTATATGTAATACGTCATACGTTTTACGTTAATCGTTATACGTTATACGTTATACGCTATACGTTATACGTAATATGTAATACGTCATACCTTTTACGTTAATCGTTATACGTTATACGTTATACGCTATATGTAATACGTTATACGTTATACGTTATACATTATACGTTATACGCTATACGTTATACGTAATATGTAATACGTCATACCTTTAACGTTAATCGTTATACGTTATACGTTATACGCTATATGTAATACGTCATACGTTTTACGTTAATCGTTATACGTTATACGTTATACGCTATACGTTATACGTTATACGTTATACGTTATACGTTATACGTTATACGTTATACGTTATACGTTATACGTTATACGTTATACGTTATACGTTATACGTTATACGTTATACGTTATACGTTATACGTTATACTTTATATTTTATACGTTATACGTTATACGTTATACGTTATACGTTATACGTTATTCGTTATACGTAATATGTAATACGTCATACGTTTTACGTTAATCGTTATACGTTATACGTTATACGCTATACGTTATACGTTATACGTTATACGTTATACGTTATACGTTATACGTTATACGTTATACGTTATACGTTATACGTTATACGTTATACGTTATGCGTTATAGGATATACGTTATACGTTATACGTTATACGTTATACGTTATACGTTATACGTTATACGTTATACGTTATACGTTATACGTTATACGTTATACGTTATACGTTATACGTTATACGTTATACGTTATACGTTATACGTTATACGTTATACGTTATACGTTATGCGTTATAGGATATACGTTATACGTTATACGTTATACGTTATACGTTATACGTTATACGTTATACGTTATACGTTATACGTTATACGTTATACGTTATACGTTATACGTTATACATTATACGTTATACGCTATACGTTATACGTTATACCTTATACGTTAAACGTTGAACGTTATACGTTATACGTTATACGTTATACGTTATACGTTATACGTTATACGTTATACATTATACGTTATACGCTATACGTTATACGTTATACGTTATACGTTAAACGTTGTACGTTATACGTTATGCGTCATACGTTATACGTTATACGTTATACGTTATACGTTATACGTTATACGTAATACGTTATACGTAATATGTAATACGTCATACGTTTTACGTTAATCGTTATACGTTATACGTTATACGCTATATGTAATACGTCATACGTTTTACGTTAATCGTTATACGTTATACGTTATACGCTATACGTTATACGTTATACGTTATACGTTATACGTTATACGTTATACGTTATACGTTATACGTTATACGTTATACGTTATACGTTATACGTTATACGTTATACGTTATACGTTATACGTTATACGTTATACGTTATACGTTATACGTTATACGTTATACGTTATACTTTATATTTTATACGTTATACGTTATACGTTATACGTTATACGTTATTCGTTATACGTAATATGTAATACGTCATACGTTTTACGTTAATCGTTATACGTTATACGTTATACGCTATACGTTATACGTTATACGTTATACGTTATACGTTATACGTTATACGTTATACGTTATACGTTATACGTTATACGTTATACGTTATACGTCATACGACATACGTTATACGTTATACGTTATACGTTATACGTTATACGTTATACGTTATACGTTATACGTAACATGTAATACGTCATACGTTTTACGTTAATCGTTATACGTTATAATTTATACGCAATACGTTATACGTTATACGTTATACGTGTTACGTTATACGTTATACGTAATACGTTATACGTTATACGTTATACGTTATACGTTATACGTTATACGTTATACGTTATACGTTATACGTTATGCGTTATAGGATATACGTTATACGTTATACGTTATACGTTATACGTTATACGTTATACGTTATACGTTATACGTTATACGTTATACGTTATACGTTATACGTTATACGTTATACATTATACGTTATACGCTATACGTTATACGTTATACGTTATACGTTATACGTCAAACGTTGTATGTTATACGTTATACGTCATTCGTTATAGGATATACGTTATACGTTATACGTTCTACGTTATACGTTATATGTTAAACGTTGTACGTTATACGTTATACGTTATACGTTATACGTTATACGTTATACGTTATACGTTATACATTATACGTTATACGCTATACGTTATACGTTATACGTTATACGTTAAACGTTGTACGTTATACGTTATGCGTCATACGTTATACGTTATACGTTATACGTTATACGTTATACGTTATACATTATACGTTATACGCTATACGTTATACGCTATACGTTATACGTTATACGTTATACGTTAAACGTTATACGTCATACGTTATACGATATACGTTATACGTTATACGTTCTACGTTATACGTTATACGTTAAACGTTGTACGTTATACGTTATACGTTATACGTTATACGTTATACGTTATACGTTATACGTTATACGTTATACGTTATACGTTATACGTTATACATTATACGTTATACGCTATACGTTATACGTCATACGTTATACGTTATACGTTAAACGTTGTACGTTATACGTTATGCGTCATACGTTATACGTTATACGTTATACGTTATACGTTATACGTTATACGTTAAACGTTGTACGTTATACGTTATACGTTATACGTTATACGTTATACGTTATACGTTATACGTTATACGTTATACGTTATACGTTATACGTTATACGTTATACGTTATACGTTATACGTTATACGTTATACGTTATACGTTATACGTTATACGTTATACGTTATACGTTACACGTTATACGTTATACGTTATACGTTACACGTTATACGTTATACGTTATACGTTATACGTTATACGTTATACGTTATACGTTATACGTTATACGTTATACGTTATACGTTATACGTTATACGTTATACGTTATACGTTATACATTATACGTTATACGCTATACGTTATACGTTATACGTTATACGTTATACGTCAAACGTTGTATGTTATACGTTATACGTCATTCGTTATAGGATATACGTTATACGTTATACGTTCTACGTTATACGTTATACGTTAAACGTTGTACGTTATACGTTATACGTTATACGTTATACGTTATACGTTATACGTTATACGTTATACATTATACGTTATACGCTATACGTTATACGTTATACGTTATACGTTAAACGTTGTACGTTATACGTTATGCGTCATACGTTATACGTTATACGTTATACGTTATACGTTATACGTTATACATTATACGTTATACGCTATACGTTATACGCTATACGTTATACGTTATACGTTATACGTTAAACGTTATACGTCATACGTTATACGATATACGTTATACGTTATACGTTCTACGTTATACGTTATACGTTAAACGTTGTACGTTATACGTTATACGTTATACGTTATACGTTATACGTTATACGTTATACGTTATACGTTATACGTTATACGTTATACGTTATACATTATACGTTATACGCTATACGTTATACGTCATACGTTATACGTTATACGTTAAACGTTGTACGTTATACGTTATGCGTCATACGTTATACGTTATACGTTATACGTTATACGTTATACGTTATACGTTAAACGTTGTACGTTATACGTTATACGTTATACGTTATACGTTATACGTTATACGTTATACGTTATACGTTATACGTTATACGTTATACGTTATACGTTATACGTTATACGTTATACGTTATACGTTATACGTTATACGTTATACGTTATACGTTATACGTTATACGTTATACGTTATACGTTATATTATACGTTATACGTTATACGTTATGTGTTATAGGATATACGTTATACGTTATACGTTGTACGTTATACGTTATACGTTATACGTTAAACGTTGTACGTTATACGTTATACGTTATACGTTATTCGTTATACGTTATACGTTATACGTTATACGTTATACTTTATATTTTATACGTTATACGTTATACGTTATACGTTATACGTTATTCGTTATACGTAATATGTAATACGTCATACGTTTTACGTTAATCGTTATACGTTATACGTTATACGCTATACGTTATACGTTATACGTTATACGTTATACGTTATACGTTATACGTTATACGTTATACGTTATACGTTATACGTTATACGTTATACGTCATACGACATACGTTATACGTTATACGTTATACGTTATACGTTATACGTTATACGTTATACGTTATACGTAATATGTAATACGTCATACGTTTTACGTTAATCGTTATACGTTATAATTTATACGCTATACGTTATACGTTATACGTTATACGTGTTACGTTATACGTTATACGTAATACGTTATACGTTATACGTTATACGTTATACGTTATACGTTATACGTTATACGTTATACGTTATACGTTATGCGTTATAGGATATACGTTATACGTTATACGTTATACGTTATACGTTATACGTTATACGTTATACGTTATACGTTATACGTTATACGTTATACGTTATACGTTATACGTTATACATTATACGTTATACGCTATACGTTATACGTTATACGTTATACGTTATACGTCAAACGTTGTATGTTATACGTTATACGTCATTCGTTATAGGATATACGTTATACGTTATACGTTCTACGTTATACGTTATACGTTAAACGTTGTACGTTATACGTTATACGTTATACGTTATACGTTATACGTTATACGTTATACGTTATACATTATACGTTATACGCTATACGTTATACGTTATACGTTATACGTTAAACGTTGTACGTTATACGTTATGCGTCATACGTTATACGTTATACGTTATACGTTATACGTTATACGTTATACATTATACGTTATACGCTATACGTTATACGCTATACGTTATACGTTATACGTTATACGTTAAACGTTATACGTCATACGTTATACGATATACGTTATACGTTATACGTTCTACGTTATACGTTATACGTTAAACGTTGTACGTTATACGTTATACGTTATACGTTATACGTTATACGTTATACGTTATACGTTATACGTTATACGTTATACGTTATACGTTATACATTATACGTTATACGCTATACGTTATACGTCATACGTTATACGTTATACGTTAAACGTTGTACGTTATACGTTATGCGTCATACGTTATACGTTATACGTTATACGTTATACGTTATACGTTATACGTTAAACGTTGTACGTTATACGTTATACGTTATACGTTATACGTTATACGTTATACGTTATACGTTATACGTTATACGTTATACGTTATACGTTATACGTTATACGTTATACGTTATACGTTATACGTTATACGTTATACGTTATACGTTATACGTTATACGTTATACGTTATACGTTATACGTTATACGTTATATTATACGTTATACGTTATACGTTATGTGTTATAGGATATACGTTATACGTTATACGCTGTACGTTATACGTTATACGTTATACGTTAAACGTTGTACGTTATACGTTATACGTTATACGTTATTCGTTATACGTTATACGTTATACGTTATACGTTATACGTTATACGTTATACGTTATACGTTATGCGTTATAGGATATACGTTATACGTTATACGTTGTACGTTATACGTTATACGTTGTACGTTATACGTTCTACGTTATACGTTATACGTTAAACTTTGTACGTTATACGTTATACGTCATACGTTATACGTTATACGTTATACGTTATACGTTATACGTTCTACGTAATACGTTATACGTTAAACGTTGTACGTTATACGTTATACGTTATACGTATACGTTATACGTTATACGTTATGCGTTATACGTTATACGTTATACGTTATACGTTATACGTTATACGTTATACGTTATACGTTATACGTTATACGTAATATGTAATACGTCATACGTTTTACGTTAATCGTTATACGTTATACGTTATACGCTATACGTTATACGTTATACGTTATACGTTATACGTTATACGTTATACGTTACACGTTATACGTTATACGTTATACGTTACACGTTATACGTTATACGTTATACGTTATACGTTATACGTTATACGTTATACGTTATACGTTATACGTTATACGTTATACGTTATACGTTATACGTTATACGTTATGCGTTATAGGATATACGTTATACGTTATACGTTGTACGTTATACGTTATACGTTATACGTTATACGTTATACGTTATACGTTATACGTTATACGTTAAACGTTGTACGTTATACGTTATACGATATACGTTATACGTTATATTATACGTTATACGTTATACGTTATGTGTTATAGGATATACGTTATACGTTATACGTTGTACGTTATACGTTATACGTTATACGTTAAACGTTGTACGTTATACGTTATACGTTATACGTTATTCGTTATACGTTATACGTTATACGTTATACGTTATACGTTATACGTTATACGTTATACGTTATACGTTAAACGTTGTACGTTATACGTTATACGTTATACGTTATACGTTATACGTTATACGTTATACGTTGTACGTTATAGGTTATATGTTATACGTTATATTATACGTTATACGTTATACGTTATGTGTTATAGGATATACGTTATACGTTATACGTTGTACGTTATACGTTATACGTTATACGTTAAACGTTGTACGTTATACGTTATACGTTATACGTTATTCGTTATACGTTATACGTTATACGTTATACGTTATACGTTATTCGTTATACGTTATACTTTATACGTTATACGTTATACGTTATACGTTATACGTTATACGTTATACGTTATACGTTATACGTTATACGTTATACGTTATACGTTATACGTTATACGTTATACGACATACGTTATACGTTATACGTTATACGTTATACGTTATACGTTATACGTTATACGTTATACGTTATACGTTATACGTTATACGTTATACGTTATACGTTATACGTTATACGTTATACGTTATACGTTATGCGTTATAGGTTATACGTTATACGTTATACGTTATATTATACGTTATACGTTATACGTTATGTGTTATAGGATATACGTTATACGTTATACGTTGTACGTTATACGTTATACGTTATACGTTAAACGTTGTACGTTATACGTTATACGTTATACGTTATTCGTTATACGTTATACGTTATACGTTATACGTTATACGTTATACGTTATACGTTATTCGTTATACGTTATACTTTATACGTTATACGTTATACGTTATACGTTATACGTTATACGTTATACGTTATACGTTATACGTTATACGTTATACGTTATACGTTATACGTTATACGTTATACGACATACGTTATACGTTATACGTTATACGTTATACGTTATACGTTATACGTTATACGTTATACGTTATACGTTATACGTTATACGTTATACGTTATACGTTATACGTTATACGTTATACGTTATACGTTATACGTTATGCGTTATAGGATATACGTTATACGTTATACGTTATACGTTATACGTTGTACGTTATACGTTATACGTTATACGTTATAGGTTATACGTTATACGTTATACGTTATATTATACGTTATACGTTATACGTTATGTGTTATAGGATATACGTTATACGTTATACGTTGTACGTTATACGTTATACGTTATACGTTAAACGTTGTACGTTATACGTTATACGTTATACGTTATTCGTTATACGTTATACGTTATACGTTATACGTTATACGTTATACGTTATACGTTATACGTTATACGTTATACGTTATGCGTTATAGGATATACGTTATACGTTATACGTTATACGTAATATGTAATACGTCATACGTTTTACGTTAATCGTTATACGTTATACGTTATACGCTATACTTTATACGTTATACGTTATACGTTATACGTGTTACGTTATACGTTATACGTTATACGTTATACGTTATACGTGTTACGTTATACGTTATACGTTATACGTTATACGTTATACGTTATACGTTATACGTTACACGTTATACGTTATACGTTATACGTTATACGTTATACGTTATACGTTATACGTTATACGTTATACGTTATACGACATACGTTATACGTTATACGTTATACGTTATACGTTATACGTTATACGACATACGTTATACGTTATACGTTATACGTTATACGTTATACGTTATACGTTATACGTTATACGTTATACGTTATACGTTATACGTTATACGTTATACGTTATACGTTATACGTTATACGTTATACGTTATACGTTATACGTTATACGTTAAACGTTGTATGTTAAACGTTATACGTCATTCGTTATACGATATACGTTATACGTTATACGTTCTACGTTATACGTTATACGTTAAACGTTGTACGTTATACGTTATACGTTATACGTTATACGTTATACGTTATACGTTATACGTTATACATTATACGTTATACGCTATACGTTATACGTTATACGTTATACGTTAAACGTTGTACGTTATACGTTATGCGTCATACGTTATACGTTATACGTTATACGTTATACGTTATACGTTATACGTTATACGTAATATGTAATACGTCATACGTTTTACGTTAATCGTTATACGTTATACGTTATACGCTATATGTTATACGTTATACGTTATACGTGTTACGTTATACGTTATACGTTATACGTTATACGTTATACGTTATACGTTATACGTTATACGTTATACGTTATACGTTATACGTAATATGTAATACGTCATACGTTTTACGTTAAACGTTGTACGTTATACGTTATACGTTATACGTTCTACGTTATACGTTATACGTTAAACGTTGTACGTTATACGTTATACGTTATACGTTATACGTTATACGTTATACGTTATACGTTATACATTATACGTTATACGCTATACGTTATACGTTATACGTTATACGTTAAACGTTGTACGTTATACGTTATGCGTCATACGTTATACGTTATACGTTATACGTTATACGTTATACGTTATACGTTATACGTAATATGTAATACGTCATACGTTTTACGTTAATCGTTATACGTTATACGTTATACGCTATATGTTATACGTTATACGTTATACGTGTTACGTTATACGTTATACGTTATACGTTATACGTTATACGTTATACGTTATACGTTATACGTTATACGTTATACGTTATACGTAATATGTAATACGTCATACGTTTTACGTTAATCGTTATACGTTATACGTTATACGCTATACGTTATACGTTATACGTTATACGTGTTACGTTATACGTTATACGTTATACGTTATACGTTATACGTTATACGTTATACGTTATACGTTATACGTTATACGTTATACGGTATACGTTATACGTTATACGTTATACGTTGTACGTTAAACGTTGTACGTTATACGTTATACGTTATACGTTATACGTTATACGTTATACGTTATACGTTATACGTTATACGTTATACGTTATACGTTATACGTTATACGTTAAACGTTGTACGTTATACGTTATACGCTATACGTTATACGTTATACGTTATACGATATACGTTATACGTTATACGTTATACGTTATACGTTATACGTTATACGTTATACGTTATACGTTATACGTTATACGTTATACGTTATACGTTATACGTTATACGTTATACGTTATACGTTATACGTTATACGTTATACGTTATACGTTATACGTTATACGTTATACGTTATACGTTATACGTTATACGTTATACGTTATACGTTATACGTTATATTATACGTTATACGTTATACGTTATGTGTTATAGGATATACGTTATACGTTATACGTTGTACGTTATACGTTATACGTTATACGTTAAACGTTGTACGTTATACGTTATACGTTATACGTTATTCGTTATACGTTATACGTTATACGTTATACGTTATACGTTATACGTTATACGTTATACGTTATACGTTATACGTTATACGTTATACGTTGTACGTTATACGTTATACGTTGTACGTTATACGTTCTACGTTATACGTTATACGTTAAACTTTGTACGTTATACGTTATACGTCATACGTTATACGTTATACGTTATACGTTATACGTTCTACGTTATACGTTATACGTTAAACGTAGTACGTTATACGTTATACGTTATACGTATACGTTATACGTTATACGTTATGCGTTATACGTTATACGTTATACGTTATACGTTATACGTTATACGTTATACGTTATACGTTATACGTTATACGTAATATGTAATACGTCATACGTTTTACGTTAATCGTTATACGTTATACGTTATACGCTATACGTTATACGTTATACGTTATACGTTATACGTTATACGTTATACGTTACACGTTATACGTTATACGTTATACGTTACACGTTATACGTTATACGTTATACGTTATACGTTATACGTTATACGTTATACGTTATACGTTATACGTTATACGTTATAAGTTATACGTTATACGTTATACGTTATGCGTTATAGGATATACGTTATACGTTATACGTTGTACGTTATACGTTATACGTTATACGTTATACGTTATACGTTATACGTTATACGTTATACGTTAAACGTTGTACGTTATACGTTATACGATATACGTTATACGTTATATTATACGTTATACGTTATACGTTATGTGTTATAGGATATACGTTATACGTTATACGTTGTACGTTATACGTTATACGTTATACGTTAAACGTTGTACGTTATACGTTATACGTTATACGTTATTCGTTATACGTTATACGTTATACGTTATACGTTATACGTTATACGTTATACGTTATACGTTATACGTTAAACGTTGTACGTTATACGTTATACGTTATACGTTATACGTTATACGTTATACGTTATACGTTATACGTTGTACGTTATACGTTATACGTTATACGTTATACGTTATACGTTATACGTTATACGTTAAACGTTGTACGTTATACGTTATACGTTATACGTTATACGTTATACGTTATACGTTATACGTTATACGTTATACCTCATACGTTATACGTTATACGTTATACGTTATACATTATACGTTATACGATGAACGTTGTACGATATACGTTATACGTTATACGTTATACGTTATACGTTATACGTTAAACGTTGTACGTTATACGTTATACGTCATACGTTATACGTTATACGTTATACGTTATACGTTCTACGTTATACGTTATACGTTAAACGTTGTACGTTATACGTTATACGTTATACGTTATGCGTTATACGTTATACGTTATACGTTATACGTTATACGTTATACGTTATACGTTATACGTTATACGTTATACGTTATGCGTTATAGGATATACGTTATACGTTATACGTTGTACGTTATACGTTATACGTTGTACGTTATACGTTCTACGTTATACGTTATACGTTAAACGTTGTACGTTATACGTTATACGTTATACGTTATACGTTATACGTTATACGTTATACGTTATACGTTATACGTTATACGTTATACGTTATACGTTATACGTTAAACGTTGTACGTTATACGTTATACGCTATACGTTATACGTTATACGTTATACGATATACGTTATACGTTATACGTTATACGTTATACGTTATACGTTATACGTTATACGTTATACGTTATACGTTATACGTTATACGTTATACGTTATACGTTATACGTTATACGTTATACGTTATACGTTATACGTTATACGTTATACGTTATACGTTATACGTTATACGTTATACGTTATACGTTATACGTTATACGTTATATTATACGTTATACGTTATACGTTATGTGTTATAGGATATACGTTATACGTTATACGTTGTACGTTATACGTTATACGTTATACGTTAAACGTTGTACGTTATACGTTATACGTTATACGTTATTCGTTATACGTTATACGTTATACGTTATACGTTATACGTTATACGTTATACGTTATACGTTATACGTTATGCGTTATAGGATATACGTTATACGTTATACGTTGTACGTTATACGTTATACGTTGTACGTTATACGTTCTACGTTATACGTTATACGTTAAACTTTGTACGTTATACGTTATACGTCATACGTTATACGTTATACGTTATACGTTATACGTTCTACGTTATACGTTATACGTTAAACGTAGTACGTTATACGTTATACGTTATACGTATACGTTATACGTTATACGTTATGCGTTATACGTTATACGTTATACGTTATACGTTATACGTTATACGTTATACGTTATACGTTATACGTTATACGTAATATGTAATACGTCATACGTTTTACGTTAATCGTTATACGTTATACGTTATACGCTATACGTTATACGTTATACGTTATACGTTATACGTTATACGTTATACGTTACACGTTATACGTTATACGTTATACGTTACACGTTATACGTTATACGTTATACGTTATACGTTATACGTTATACGTTATACGTTATACGTTATACGTTATACGTTATACGTTATACGTTAAACGTTGTACGTTATACGTTATACGATATACGTTATACGTTATATTATACGTTATACGTTATACGTTATGTGTTATAGGATATACGTTATACGTTATACGTTGTACGTTATACGTTATACGTTATACGTTAAACGTTGTACGTTATACGTTATACGTTATACGTTATTCGTTATACGTTATACGTTATACGTTATACGTTATACGTTATACGTTATACGTTATACGTTATACGTTAAACGTTGTACGTTATACGTTATACGTTATACGTTATACGTTATACGTTATACGTTATACGTTATACGTTGTACGTTATACGTTATACGTTATACGTTATACGTTATACGTTATACGTTATACGTTAAACGTTGTACGTTATACGTTATACGTTATACGTTATACGTTATACGTTATACGTTATACGTTATACGTTATACCTCATACGTTATACGTTATACGTTATACGTTATACATTATACGTTATACGATGAACGTTGTACGATATACGTTATACGTTATACGTTATACGTTATACGTTATACGTTAAACGTTGTACGTTATACGTTATACGTCATACGTTATACGTTATACGTTATACGTTATACGTTCTACGTTATACGTTATACGTTAAACGTTGTACGTTATACGTTATACGTTATACGTTATGCGTTATACGTTATACGTTATACGTTATACGTTATACGTTATACGTTATACGTTATACGTTATACGTTATACGTTATGCGTTATAGGATATACGTTATACGTTATACGTTGTACGTTATACGTTATACGTTGTACGTTATACGTTCTACGTTATACGTTATACGTTAAACGTTGTACGTTATACGTTATACGTCATACGTTATACGTTATACGTTATACGTTATACGTTCTACGTTATACGTTATACGTTAAACATTGTACGTTATACGTTATACGTTATACGTTATACGTTATACGTTATACGTTATACGTTATGCGTTATACGTTATACGTTATACGTTATACGTTATACGTTATACGTTATACGTTATACGTTATACGTTATACGTTATACGTTATACGTTATACGTTATACGTTATACGTTATACGTTATACGTAATATGTAATACGTCATACGTTTTACGTTAATCGTTATACGTTATACGTTATACGTTATACGTTATACGTTATACGTTATACGTTATACGTTATACGTTATACGTTATACGTTATACGTTATACTTTAAACGTTGTACGTTATACGTTATACGCTATACGTTATACGTTATACGTTATACGTTATACGTTATACGTTATACGTTATACGTTATACGTTATACGTTATACGTTATACGTTATACGTTATACGTTATACGTTATACGTTACACGTTATACGTTACACGTTATACGTTATACGTTATACGTTATACGTTATACGTTATACGTTATACGTTATACGTTATACGTTATACGTTATACGTTATACGTTATGCGTTATAGGATATACGTTATACGTTATTCGTTGTACGTTATACGTTATACGTTATACGTTATATGTTATACGTCATGCGATATACGTTATACGTTATTCGTTATACAGTATACGTTAAACGTTGTACGTTATACGTTATACGTTATACGTTATACGTTATACGTTATACGTTATACGTTGGACATTATACGTTATACGTTATACGTTATACGCCATACGTTATACGTTATACGTTATACGTTATACGTTATACGTTATACGTTATACGTTATACGTTAAACATTGTACGTTATACGTTATACGTTATACGTTATACGTTATACGTTATACGTTATACGTTATACGTTATACGTTATACGTTATACGTTATACGTTATACGTTATACGTTATACGTTATACGTTCTACGTTATACGTTATACGTTAAGCGTTGTACGTTATACGTTATACGTTATACGTTATACGTTATACGTTATACGTTATGCGTTATACGTTATACGTTATACGTTATACGTTATACGTTATACGTTATACGTTATACGTTATACGTTATACGTTATACGTTATACGTTATACGTTATACGTTATACGTTATACTTTATACGTTATACGTTATACGTTAATCGTTGTACGTTATACGTTATACGTTATACGTTATACGTTATACGTTATACGTTCTACGTTATACGTTATACGTTAAACGTTGTACGTTATACGTTACACGTTATACGTTATACGTTATACCTTATACGTTATACGTTATACGTTATACGTTATACATTATACGTTATACGTTGAACGTTGTACGATATACGTTATACGTTATACGTTATACGTTATACGTTATACGTTAAACGTTGTACGTTATACGTTATACGTCATACGTTATACGTTATACGTTATACGTTATACGTTCTACGTTATACGTTATACGTTAAACGTTGTACGTTATACGTTATACGTTATACGTTATTCGTTATACGTTATTCGTTATACGTTATACGTTATACGTTATACGTTATACGTTATACGTTATACGTTATACGTTATACGTTATACGTTATACGTTCTACGTTATACGTTATACGTTAAACGTTGTACGTTATACGTTATACGTTATACGTTATACGTTATACGTTATACGTTATACGTTATACGTTATACGTTCTACGTTATACGTTATACGTTAAACGTTGTACGTTATACGTTATACGTTATACGTTATTCGTTATACGTTATACGTTATACGTTATACGTTATACGTTATACGTTATACGTTATACATTATACGTTATACGCTATACGTTATACGTTATACGTTATACGTTAAACGTTGTATGTTATACGTTATACGTTATACGTTGTACGTTATACGTTATACGATATACGTTATACGTTATATTATACGTTATACGTTATACGTTATGTGTTATAGGATATACGTTATACGTTATACGTTGTACGTTATACGTTATACGTTATACGTTAAACGTTGTACGTTATACGTTATACGTTATACGTTATTCGTTATACGTTATACGTTATACGTTATACGTTATACGTTATACGTTATACGTTATACGTTATACGTTAAACGTTGTACGTTATACGTTATACGTTATACGTTATACGTTATACGTTATACGTTATACGTTGTACGTTATACGTTATACGTTATACGTTATACGTTACACGTTATACGTTATACGTTAAACGTTGTACGTTATACGTTATACGTTATACGTTATACGTTATACGTTATACGTTATACGTTATACGTTATACGTTATACCTCATACGTTATACGTTATACGTTATACGTTATACGTTATACATTATACGTTATACGATGAACGTTGTACGATATACGTTATACGTTATACGTTATACGTTATACGTTATACATTATACGTTATACGATGAACGTTGTACGATATACGTTATACGTTATACGTTATACGTTATACGTTATACGTTAAACGTTGTACGTTATACGTTCTACGTTATACGTTATACGTTAAACGTTGTACGTTATACGTTATACGTCATACGTTATACGTTATACGTTATACGTTATACGTTATACGTTCTACGTTATACGTTATACGTTAAACATTGTACGTTATACGTTATACGTTATACGTTATACGTTATACGTTATACGTTATACGTTATACGTTATACGTTATACGTTATGCGTTATAGGATATACGTTATACGTTATACGTTGTACGTTATACGTTATACGTTGTACGTTATACGTTCTACGTTATACGTTATACGTTAAACGTTGTACGTTATACGTTATACGTCATACGTTATACGTTATAC
The DNA here is from genome assembly GCF_051014685.1 of Ptiloglossa arizonensis. Classification (NCBI taxonomy): domain Eukaryota; kingdom Metazoa; phylum Arthropoda; class Insecta; order Hymenoptera; family Colletidae; genus Ptiloglossa; species Ptiloglossa arizonensis. Next base: position 607,669 of record NW_027478693.1, on the reverse strand, counting down.
GTTATACGTTATACGTTATACGTTCTACGTTATACGTTATACGTTAAACATTGTACGTTATACGTTATACGTTATACGTTATACGTTATACGTTATACGTTATACGTTATGCGTTATACGTTATACGTTATACGTTATACGTTATACGTTATACGTTATACGTTATACGTTATACGTTATACGTTATACGTTATACGTTATACGTTATACGTTATACGTTATACGTAATATGTAATACGTCATACGTTTTACGTTAATCGTTATACGTTATACGTTATACGTTATACGTTATACGTTATACGTTATACGTTATACGTTATACGTTATACGTTATACGTTATACGTTATACGTTAAACGTTGTACGTTATACGTTATACGCTATACGTTATACGTTATACGTTATACGTTATACGTTATACGTTATACGTTATACGTTATACGTTATACGTTATACGTTATACGTTATACGTTATACGTTATACGTTATACGTTACACGTTATACGTTACACGTTATACGTTATACGTTATACGTTATACGTTATACGTTATACGTTATACGTTATACGTTATACGTTATACGTTATACGTTATACGTTATACGTTATGCGTTATAGGATATACGTTATACGTTATTCGTTGTACGTTATACGTTATACGTTATACGTTATATGTTATACGTCATGCGATATACGTTATACGTTATTCGTTATACGGTATACGTTAAACGTTGTACGTTATACGTTATACGTTATACGTTATACGTTATACGTTATACGTTATACGTTGGACATTATACGTTATACGTTATACGTTATACGCCATACGTTATACGTTATACGTTATACGTTATACGTTATACGTTATACGTTATACGTTATACGTTATACGTTATACGTTATACGTTATACGTTATACGTTATACGTTATACGTTATACGTTACACGTTATACGTTATACGTTATACGTTCTACGTTATACGTTATACGTTAAGCGTTGTACGTTATACGTTATACGTTATACGTTATACGTTATACGTTATACGTTATGCGTTATACGTTATACGTTATACGTTATACGTTATACGTTATACGTTATACGTTATACGTTATACGTTATACGTTATACGTTATACGTTATACGTTATACGTTATACGTTATACGATATACGTTATACGTTATACGTTATACGTTAATCGTTGTACGTTATACGTTATACGTTATACGTTATACGTTATACGTTATACGTTATACGTTATACGTTATACGTTGTACGTTATACGTTCTACGTTATACGTTATACGTTAAACATTGTACGTTATACGTTATACGTCATACGATATACGTTATACGTTATACGTTATACGTTATACGTTATACGTTCTACGTTATACGTTATACGTTAAACGTTGTACGTTATACGTTACACGTTATACGTTATACGTTATACGTTATACGTTATACGTTGTACGTTATACGTTATACGTTATACGTTATACGTTATACGTTATACGTTAAACGTTGTACGTTATACGTTATACGTTATACGTTATACGTTATACGTTATACGTTATACGTTATACGTTATACGTTATACGTTATACGTTATACCTTATACGTTATACGTTATACGTTATACGTTATACATTATACGTTATACGTTGAACGTTGTACGATATACGTTATACGTTATACGTTATACGTTATACGTTATACGTTAAACGTTGTACGTTATACGTTATACGTCATACGTTATACGTTATACGTTATACGTTATACGTTATACGTTATACGTTATACGTTATACGTTATACGTTAAACGTTGTACGTTATACGTTATACGTTATACGTTATTCGTTATACGTTATTCGTTATACGTTATACGTTATACGTTATACGTTATACGTTATACGTTATACGTTATACGTTATACGTTATACGTTATACGTTATACGTTCTACGTTATACGTTATACGTTAAACGTTGTACGTTATACGTTATACGTTATACGTTTTACGTTATACGTTATACGTTATACGTTATACGTTATACGTTCTACGTTATACGTTATACGTTAAACGTTGTACGTTATACGTTATACGTTATACGTTATTCGTTATACGTTATACGTTATACGTTATACGTTATACGTTATACGTTATACGTTATACATTATACGTTATACGCTATACGTTATACGTTATACGTTATACGTTAAACGTTGTATGTTATACGTTATACGTCATTCGTTATACGATATACGTTACACGTTATACGTTCTACGTTATACGTTATACGTTAAACGTTGTACGTTATACGTTATACGTTATACGTTATACGTTATACGTTATACGTTATACGTTATACGTTATACGTTCTACGTTATACGTTATACGTTAAACGTTGTACGTTATACGTTATACGTTATACGTTATACGTTATACGTTATACGTTATACGTTATACATTACACGTTATACGCTATACGTTATACGTTATACGTTATACGTTAAACGTTGTACGTTATACGTTATGCGTCATACGTTATACGTTATACGTTATACGTTATACGTTATACGTTATACGTTATACGTAATATGTAATACGTCATACGTTTTACGTTAATCGTTATACGTTATACGTTATACGCTATATGTTATACGTTATACGTTATACGTGTTACGTTATACGTTATACGTTATACGTTATACGTTATACGTTATACGTTATACGTTATACGTTATACGTTATACGTTGTACGTTAAACGTTGTACGTTATACGTTATACGTTATACGTTATACGTTATACGTTATACGTTATACGTTATACGTTATTCGTTAAACGTTGTACGTTATACGTTATGCGTCATACGTTATACGTTATACGTTATACGTTATACGTTATACGTTATACGTTATACGTTATACGTTTTACGTTATACGTTATACGTAATATGTAATACGTCATACGTTTTACGTTAATCGTTATACGTTATACGTTATACGCTATACGTTATACGTTATACGTTATACGTGTTACGTTATACGTTATACGTTATACGTTATACGTTATACGTTATACGTTATACGTTATACGTTATACGTTATACGGTATACGTTATACGTTATACGTTATACGTTGTACGTTAAACGTTGTACGTTATACGTTATACGTTATACGTTATACGTTATACGTTATACGTTATACGTTATACGTTATACGTTATACGTTATACGTTATACGTTATACGTTATACGTTAAACGTTGTACGTTATACGTTATACGTTATACGTTATTCGTTATACGTTATACGTTATACGTTATACGTTATACGTTATACGTTATACGTTATACATTATACGTTATACGCTATACGTTATACGTTATACGTTATACGTTAAACGTTGTATGTTATACGTTATACGTCATTCGTTATACGATATACGTTACACGTTATACGTTCTACGTTATACGTTATACGTTAAACGTTATACGTTATACGTTCTACGTTATACGTTATACGTTAAACGTTGTACGTTATACGTTATACGTTATACGTTATTCGTTATACGTTAAACGTTGTACGTTATACGTTATACGTTATACGTTATACGTTATACGTTATACGTTAAACGTTGTACGTTATACGTTATACGATATACGTTATACGTTATATTATACGTTATACGTTATACGTTATACGCCATACGTTATACGTTATACGTTATACGTTATACGTTATACGTTATACGTTATACGTTATACGTTAAACATTGTACGTTATACGTTATACGTTATACGTTATACGTTATACGTTATACGTTATACGTTATACGTTATACGTTATACGTTATACGTTATACGTTATACGTTATACGTTATACGTTATACGTTCTACGTTATACGTTATACGTTAAGCGTTGTACGTTATACGTTATACGTTATACGTTATACGTTATACGTTATACGTTATGCGTTATACGTTATACGTTATACGTTATACGTTATACGTTATACGTTATACGTTATACGTTATACGTTATACGTTATACGTTATACGTTATACGTTATACGTTATACGTTATACTTTATACGTTATACGTTATACGTTAATCGTTGTACGTTATACGTTATACGTTATACGTTATACGTTATACGTTATACGTTCTACGTTATACGTTATACGTTAAACGTTGTACGTTATACGTTACACGTTATACGTTATACGTTATACCTTATACGTTATACGTTATACGTTATACGTTATACATTATACGTTATACGTTGAACGTTGTACGATATACGTTATACGTTATACGTTATACGTTATACGTTATACGTTAAACGTTGTACGTTATACGTTATACGTCATACGTTATACGTTATACGTTATACGTTATACGTTCTACGTTATACGTTATACGTTAAACGTTGTACGTTATACGTTATACGTTATACGTTATTCGTTATACGTTATTCGTTATACGTTATACGTTATACGTTATACGTTATACGTTATACGTTATACGTTATACGTTATACGTTATACGTTATACGTTCTACGTTATACGTTATACGTTAAACGTTGTACGTTATACGTTATACGTTATACGTTATACGTTATACGTTATACGTTATACGTTATACGTTATACGTTCTACGTTATACGTTATACGTTAAACGTTGTACGTTATACGTTATACGTTATACGTTATTCGTTATACGTTATACGTTATACGTTATACGTTATACGTTATACGTTATACGTTATACATTATACGTTATACGCTATACGTTATACGTTATACGTTATACGTTAAACGTTGTATGTTATACGTTATACGTTATACGTTGTACGTTATACGTTATACGATATACGTTATACGTTATATTATACGTTATACGTTATACGTTATGTGTTATAGGATATACGTTATACGTTATACGTTGTACGTTATACGTTATACGTTATACGTTAAACGTTGTACGTTATACGTTATACGTTATACGTTATTCGTTATACGTTATACGTTATACGTTATACGTTATACGTTATACGTTATACGTTATACGTTATACGTTAAACGTTGTACGTTATACGTTATACGTTATACGTTATACGTTATACGTTATACGTTATACGTTGTACGTTATACGTTATACGTTATACGTTATACGTTACACGTTATACGTTATACGTTAAACGTTGTACGTTATACGTTATACGTTATACGTTATACGTTATACGTTATACGTTATACGTTATACGTTATACGTTATACCTCATACGTTATACGTTATACGTTATACGTTATACGTTATACATTATACGTTATACGATGAACGTTGTACGATATACGTTATACGTTATACGTTATACGTTATACGTTATACATTATACGTTATACGATGAACGTTGTACGATATACGTTATACGTTATACGTTATACGTTATACGTTATACGTTAAACGTTGTACGTTATACGTTCTACGTTATACGTTATACGTTAAACGTTGTACGTTATACGTTATACGTCATACGTTATACGTTATACGTTATACGTTATACGTTATACGTTCTACGTTATACGTTATACGTTAAACATTGTACGTTATACGTTATACGTTATACGTTATACGTTATACGTTATACGTTATACGTTATACGTTATACGTTATACGTTATGCGTTATAGGATATACGTTATACGTTATACGTTGTACGTTATACGTTATACGTTGTACGTTATACGTTCTACGTTATACGTTATACGTTAAACGTTGTACGTTATACGTTATACGTCATACGTTATACGTTATACGTTATACGTTATACGTTATACGTTCTACGTTATACGTTATACGTTAAACATTGTACGTTATACGTTATACGTTATACGTTATACGTTATACGTTATACGTTATACGTTATGCGTTATACGTTATACGTTATACGTTATACGTTATACGTTATACGTTATACGTTATACGTTATACGTTATACGTTATACGTTATACGTTATACGTTATACGTTATACGTTATACGTAATATGTAATACGTCATACGTTTTACGTTAATCGTTATACGTTATACGTTATACGTTATACGTTATACGTTATACGTTATACGTTATACGTTATACGTTATACGTTATACGTTATACGTTATACGTTAAACGTTGTACGTTATACGTTATACGCTATACGTTATACGTTATACGTTATACGTTATACGTTATACGTTATACGTTATACGTTATACGTTATACGTTATACGTTATACGTTATACGTTATACGTTATACGTTATACGTTACACGTTATACGTTACACGTTATACGTTATACGTTATACGTTATACGTTATACGTTATACGTTATACGTTATACGTTATACGTTATACGTTATACGTTATACGTTATGCGTTATAGGATATACGTTATACGTTATTCGTTGTACGTTATACGTTATACGTTATACGTTATATGTTATACGTCATGCGATATACGTTATACGTTATTCGTTATACGGTATACGTTAAACGTTGTACGTTATACGTTATACGTTATACGTTATACGTTATACGTTATACGTTATACGTTGGACATTATACGTTATACGTTATACGTTATACGCCATACGTTATACGTTATACGTTATACGTTATACGTTATACGTTATACGTTATACGTTATACGTTATACGTTATACGTTATACGTTATACGTTATACGTTATACGTTATACGTTATACGTTATACGTTACACGTTATACGTTATACGTTATACGTTCTACGTTATACGTTATACGTTAAGCGTTGTACGTTATACGTTATACGTTATACGTTATACGTTATACGTTATACGTTATGCGTTATACGTTATACGTTATACGTTATACGTTATACGTTATACGTTATACGTTATACGTTATACGTTATACGTTATACGTTATACGTTATACGTTATACGTTATACGTTATACGATATACGTTATACGTTATACGTTATACGTTAATCGTTGTACGTTATACGTTATACGTTATACGTTATACGTTATACGTTATACGTTATACGTTATACGTTATACGTTGTACGTTATACGTTCTACGTTATACGTTATACGTTAAACATTGTACGTTATACGTTATACGTCATACGATATACGTTATACGTTATACGTTATACGTTATACGTTATACGTTCTACGTTATACGTTATACGTTAAACGTTGTACGTTATACGTTACACGTTATACGTTATACGTTATACGTTATACGTTATACGTTGTACGTTATACGTTATACGTTATACGTTATACGTTATACGTTATACGTTAAACGTTGTACGTTATACGTTATACGTTATACGTTATACGTTATACGTTATACGTTATACGTTATACGTTATACGTTATACGTTATACGTTATACCTTATACGTTATACGTTATACGTTATACGTTATACATTATACGTTATACGTTGAACGTTGTACGATATACGTTATACGTTATACGTTATACGTTATACGTTATACGTTAAACGTTGTACGTTATACGTTATACGTCATACGTTATACGTTATACGTTATACGTTATACGTTATACGTTATACGTTATACGTTATACGTTATACGTTAAACGTTGTACGTTATACGTTATACGTTATACGTTATTCGTTATACGTTATTCGTTATACGTTATACGTTATACGTTATACGTTATACGTTATACGTTATACGTTATACGTTATACGTTATACGTTATACGTTATACGTTCTACGTTATACGTTATACGTTAAACGTTGTACGTTATACGTTATACGTTATACGTTTTACGTTATACGTTATACGTTATACGTTATACGTTATACGTTCTACGTTATACGTTATACGTTAAACGTTGTACGTTATACGTTATACGTTATACGTTATTCGTTATACGTTATACGTTATACGTTATACGTTATACGTTATACGTTATACGTTATACATTATACGTTATACGCTATACGTTATACGTTATACGTTATACGTTAAACGTTGTATGTTATACGTTATACGTCATTCGTTATACGATATACGTTACACGTTATACGTTCTACGTTATACGTTATACGTTAAACGTTGTACGTTATACGTTATACGTTATACGTTATACGTTATACGTTATACGTTATACGTTATACGTTATACGTTCTACGTTATACGTTATACGTTAAACGTTGTACGTTATACGTTATACGTTATACGTTATACGTTATACGTTATACGTTATACGTTATACATTACACGTTATACGCTATACGTTATACGTTATACGTTATACGTTAAACGTTGTACGTTATACGTTATGCGTCATACGTTATACGTTATACGTTATACGTTATACGTTATACGTTATACGTTATACGTAATATGTAATACGTCATACGTTTTACGTTAATCGTTATACGTTATACGTTATACGTTATACGTTATACGTTTTACGTTATACGTTATACGTAATATGTAATACGTCATACGTTTTACGTTAATCGTTATACGTTATACGTTATACGCTATACGTTATACGTTATACGTTATACGTGTTACGTTATACGTTATACGTTATACGTTATACGTTATACGTTATACGTTATACGTTATACGTTATACGTTATACGGTATACGTTATACGTTATACGTTATACGTTGTACGTTAAACGTTGTACGTTATACGTTATACGTTATACGTTATACGTTATACGTTATACGTTATACGTTATACGTTATACGTTATACGTTATACGTTATACGTTATACGTTATACGTTAAACGTTGTACGTTATACGTTATACGTTATACGTTATTCGTTATACGTTATACGTTATACGTTATACGTTATACGTTATACGTTATACGTTATACATTATACGTTATACGCTATACGTTATACGTTATACGTTATACGTTAAACGTTGTATGTTATACGTTATACGTCATTCGTTATACGATATACGTTACACGTTATACGTTCTACGTTATACGTTATACGTTAAACGTTATACGTTATACGTTCTACGTTATACGTTATACGTTAAACGTTGTACGTTATACGTTATACGTTATACGTTATTCGTTATACGTTATACGTTATACGTTATACGTTATACGTTATACGTTATACGTTATACGTTATACGTTATGCGTTATAGGATATACGTTATACGTTATACGTTGTACGTTATACGTTATACGTTGTACGTTATACGTTCTACGTTATACGTTATACGTTAAACGTTGTACGTTATACGTTATACGTCATACGTTATACGTTATACGTTATACGTTATACGTTATACGTTATACCTCATACGTTATACGTTATACGTTATACGTTATACATTATACGTTATACGATGAACGTTGTACGATATACGTTATACGTTATACGTTATACGTTATACGTTGTACGTTATACGTTATACGTTATACGTTATACGTAATATGTAATACGTCATACGTTTTACGTTATACGTTATACGTTAAACGTTGTACGTTATACGTTATACGTTATACGTTATACGTTATACGTTATACGTTAAACGTTGTACGTTATACGTTATACGATATACGTTATACGTTATATTATACGTTATACGTTATACGTTATGTGTTATAGGATATACGTTATACGTTATACGTTGTACGTTATACGTTATACGTTATACGTTAAACGTTGTACGTTATACGTTATACGTTATACGTTATTCGTTATACGTTATACGTTATACGTTATACGTTATACGTTATACGTTATACGTTATACGTTATACGTTAAACGTTGTACGTTATACGTTATACGTTATACGTTATACGTTATACGTTATACGTTATACGTTATACGTTATACGTTGTACGTTGTACGTTATACGTTATACGTTATACGTTATACGTTATACGTTATACGTTAAACGTTGTACGTTATACGTTATACGTTATACGTTATACGTTATACGTTATACGTTATACGTTATACGTTATACCTCATACGTTATACGTTATACGTTATACGTTATACATTATACGTTATACGATGAACGTTGTACGATATACGTTATACGTTATACGTTATACGTTATACGTTATACGTTAAACGTTGTACGTTATACGTTATACGTCATACGTTATACGTTATACGTTATACGTTATACGTTCTACGTTATACGTTATACGTTAAACGTTGTACGTTATACGTTATACGTTATACGTTATGCGTTATACGTTATACGTTATACGTTATACGTTATACGTTATACGTTATACGTTATACGTTATACGTTATACGTTATGCGTTATAGGATATACGTTATACGTTATACGTTGTACGTTATACGTTATACGTTGTACGTTATACGTTCTACGTTATACGTTATACGTTAAACGTTGTACGTTATACGTTATACGTCATACGTTATACGTTATACGTTATACGTTATACGTTCTACGTTATACGTTATACGTTAAACATTGTACGTTATACGTTATACGTTATACGTTATACGTTATACGTTATACGTTATACGTTATGCGTTATACGTTATACGTTATACGTTATACGTTATACGTTATACGTTATACGTTATACGTTATACGTTATACGTTATACGTTATACGTTATACGTTATACGTTATACGTTATACGTTATACGTAATATGTAATACGTCATACGTTTTACGTTAATCGTTATACGTTATACGTTAACGTTATACGTTATACGTTATACGTTATACGTTATACGTTATACGTTATACGTTATACGTTATACGTTATACGTTAAACGTTGTACGTTATACGTTATACGCTATACGTTATACGTTATACGTTATACGTTATACGTTATACGTTATACGTTATACGTTATACGTTATACGTTATACGTTATACGTTATACGTTATACGTTATACGTTACACGTTATACGTTACACGTTATACGTTATACGTTATACGTTATACGTTATACGTTATACGTTATACGTTATACGTTATACGTTATACGTTATACGTTATACGTTATGCGTTATAGGATATACGTTATACGTTATTCGTTGTACGTTATACGTTATACGTTATACGTTATATGTTATACGTCATGCGATATACGTTATACGTTATTCGTTATACAGTATACGTTAAACGTTGTACGTTATACGTTATACGTTATACGTTATACGTTATACGTTATACGTTATACGTTGGACATTATACGTTATACGTTATACGTTATACGCCATACGTTATACGTTATACGTTATACGTTATACGATATACGTTATACGTTATACGTTATACGTTAATCGTTGTACGTTATACGTTATACGTTATACGTTATACGTTATACGTTATACGTTATACGTTATACGTTATACGTTGTACGTTATACGTTCTACGTTATACGTTATACGTTAAACATTGTACGTTATACGTTATACGTCATACGATATACGTTATACGTTATACGTTATACGTTATACGTTATACGTTCTACGTTATACGTTATACGTTAAACGTTGTACGTTATACGTTACACGTTATACGTTATACGTTATACGTTATACGTTATACGTTGTACGTTATACGTTATACGTTATACGTTATACGTTATACGTTATACGTTAAACGTTGTACGTTATACGTTATACGTTATACGTTATACGTTATACGTTATACGTTATACGTTATACGTTATACGTTATACGTTATACGTTATACCTTATACGTTATACGTTATACGTTATACGTTATACATTATACGTTATACGTTGAACGTTGTACGATATACGTTATACGTTATACGTTATACGTTATACGTTATACGTTATACGTTAAACGTTGTACGTTATACGTTATACGTCATACGTTATACGTTATACGTTATACGTTATACGTTATACGTTATACGTTATACGTTATACGTTATACGTTAAACGTTGTACGTTATACGTTATACGTTATACGTTATTCGTTATACGTTATTCGTTATACGTTATACGTTATACGTTATACGTTATACGTTATACGTTATACGTTATACGTTATACGTTATACGTTATACGTTATACGTTCTACGTTATACGTTATACGTTAAACGTTGTACGTTATACGTTATACGTTATACGTTTTACGTTATACGTTATACGTTATACGTTATACGTTATACGTTCTACGTTATACGTTATACGTTAAACGTTGTACGTTATACGTTATACGTTATACGTTATTCGTTATACGTTATACGTTATACGTTATACGTTATACGTTATACGTTATACATTATACGTTATACGCTATACGTTATACGTTATACGTTATACGTTAAACGTTGTACGTTATACGTTATGCGTCATACGTTATACGTTATACGTTATACGTTATACGTTATACGTTATACGTTATACGTAATATGTAATACGTCATACGTTTTACGTTAATCGTTATACGTTATACGTTATACGCTATATGTTATACGTTATACGTTATACGTGTTACGTTATACGTTATACGTTATACGTTATACGTTATACGTTATACGTTATACGTTATACGTTATACGTTATACGTTGTACGTTAAACGTTGTACGTTATACGTTATACGTTATACGTTATACGTTATACGTTATACGTTATACGTTATACGTTATTCGTTAAACGTTGTACGTTATACGTTATGCGTCATACGTTATACGTTATACGTTATACGTTATACGTTATACGTTATACGTTATACGTTATACGTTTTACGTTATACGTTATACGTAATATGTAATACGTCATACGTTTTACGTTAATCGTTATACGTTATACGTTATACGCTATACGTTATACGTTATACGTTATACGTGTTACGTTATACGTTATACGTTATACGTTATACGTTATACGTTATACGTTATACGTTATACGTTATACGTTATACGGTATACGTTATACGTTATACGTTATACGTTGTACGTTAAACGTTGTACGTTATACGTTATACGTTATACGTTATACGTTATACGTTATACGTTATACGTTATACGTTATACGTTATACGTTATACGTTATACGTTATACGTTATACGTTAAACGTTGTACGTTATACGTTATACGTTATACGTTATTCGTTATACGTTATACGTTATACGTTATACGTTATACGTTATACGTTATACGTTATACATTATACGTTATACGCTATACGTTATACGTTATACGTTATACGTTAAACGTTGTATGTTATACGTTATACGTCATTCGTTATACGATATACGTTACACGTTATACGTTCTACGTTATACGTTATACGTTAAACGTTATACGTTATACGTTCTACGTTATACGTTATACGTTAAACGTTGTACGTTATACGTTATACGTTATACGTTATTCGTTATACGTTATACGTTATACGTTATACGTTATACGTTATACGTTATACGTTATACGTTATACGTTATACGTTATGCGTTATAGGATATACGTTATACGTTATACGTTGTACGTTATACGTTATACGTTGTACGTTATACGTTCTACGTTATACGTTATACGTTAAACGTTGTACGTTATACGTTATACGTCATACGTTATACGTTATACGTTATACGTTATACGTTATACGTTATACCTCATACGTTATACGTTATACGTTATACGTTATACATTATACGTTATACGATGAACGTTGTACGATATACGTTATACGTTATACGTTATACGTTATACGTTGTACGTTATACGTTATACGTTATACGTTATACGTAATATGTAATACGTCATACGTTTTACGTTATACGTTATACGTTAAACGTTGTACGTTATACGTTATACGTTATACGTTATACGTTATACGTTATACGTTAAACGTTGTACGTTATACGTTATACGATATACGTTATACGTTATATTATACGTTATACGTTATACGTTATGTGTTATAGGATATACGTTATACGTTATACGTTGTACGTTATACGTTATACGTTATACGTTAAACGTTGTACGTTATACGTTATACGTTATACGTTATTCGTTATACGTTATACGTTATACGTTATACGTTATACGTTATACGTTATACGTTATACGTTATACGTTAAACGTTGTACGTTATACGTTATACGTTATACGTTATACGTTATACGTTATACGTTATACGTTATACGTTATACGTTGTACGTTATACGTTATACGTTATACGTTATACGTTATACGTTATACGTTATACGTTAAACGTTGTACGTTATACGTTATACGTTATACGTTATACGTTATACGTTATACGTTATACGTTATACGTTATACCTCATACGTTATACGTTATACGTTATACGTTATACATTATACGTTATACGATGAACGTTGTACGATATACGTTATACGTTATACGTTATACGTTATACGTTATACGTTAAACGTTGTACGTTATACGTTATACGTCATACGTTATACGTTATACGTTATACGTTATACGTTCTACGTTATACGTTATACGTTAAACGTTGTACGTTATACGTTATACGTTATACGTTATGCGTTATACGTTATACGTTATACGTTATACGTTATACGTTATACGTTATACGTTATACGTTATACGTTATACGTTATGCGTTATAGGATATACGTTATACGTTATACGTTGTACGTTATACGTTATACGTTGTACGTTATACGTTCTACGTTATACGTTATACGTTAAACGTTGTACGTTATACGTTATACGTCATACGTTATACGTTATACGTTATACGTTATACGTTCTACGTTATACGTTATACGTTAAACATTGTACGTTATACGTTATACGTTATACGTTATACGTTATACGTTATACGTTATACGTTATGCGTTATACGTTATACGTTATACGTTATACGTTATACGTTATACGTTATACGTTATACGTTATACGTTATACGTTATACGTTATACGTTATACGTTATACGTTATACGTTATACGTTATGCGTTATAGGATATACGTTATACGTTATACGTTGTACGTTATACGTTATACGTTGTACGTTATACGTTCTACGTTATACGTTATACGTTATACGTTATACGTTATACGTTATACGTTATACGTAATATGTAATACGTCATACGTTTTACGTTAATCGTTATACGTTATACGTTATACGTTATACGTTATACGTTATACGTTATACGTTATACGTTATACGTTATACGTTATACGTTATACGTTATACGTTAAACGTTGTACGTTATACGTTATACGCTATACGTTATACGTTATACGTTATACGTTATACGTTATACGTTATACGTTATACGTTATACGTTATACGTTATACGTTATACGTTATACGTTATACGTTATACGTTACACGTTATACGTTACACGTTATACGTTATACGTTATACGTTATACGTTATACGTTATACGTTATACGTTATACGTTATACGTTATACGTTATACGTTATACGTTATGCGTTATAGGATATACGTTATACGTTATTCGTTGTACGTTATACGTTATACGTTATACGTTATATGTTATACGTCATGCGATATACGTTATACGTTATTCGTTATACAGTATACGTTAAACGTTGTACGTTATACGTTATACGTTATACGTTATACGTTATACGTTATACGTTATACGTTGGACATTATACGTTATACGTTATACGTTATACGCCATACGTTATACGTTATACGTTATACGTTATACGTTATACGTTATACGTTATACGTTATACGTTAAACATTGTACGTTATACGTTATACGTTATACGTTATACGTTATACGTTATACGTTATACGTTATACGTTATACGTTATACGTTATACGTTATACGTTATACGTTATACGTTATACGTTATACGTTCTACGTTATACGTTATACGTTAAGCGTTGTACGTTATACGTTATACGTTATACGTTATACGTTATACGTTATACGTTATGCGTTATACGTTATACGTTATACGTTATACGTTATACGTTATACGTTATACGTTATACGTTATACGTTAAACATTGTACGTTATACGTTATACGTTATACGTTATACGTTATACGTTATACGTTATACGTTATACGTTATACGTTATACGTTATACGTTATACGTTCTACGTTATACGTTATACGTTAAGCGTTGTACGTTATACGTTATACGTTATACGTTATACGTTATACGTTATACGTTATGCGTTATACGTTATACGTTATACGTTATACGTTATACGTTATACGTTATACGTTATACGTTATACGTTATACGTTATACGTTATACGTTATACGTTATACGTTATACGTTATACGTTATACGTTATACGTTATACGTTAATCGTTGTACGTTATACGTTATACGTTATACGTTATACGTTATACGTTATACGTTATACGTTATACGTTATACGTTGTACGTTATACGTTCTACGTTATACGTTATACGTTAAACATTGTACGTTATACGTTATACGTCATACGATATACGTTATACGTTATACGTTATACGTTATACGTTATACGTTCTACGTTATACGTTATACGTTAAACGTTGTACGTTATACGTTACACGTTATACGTTATACGTTATACCTTATACGTTATACGTTATACGTTATACGTTATACATTATACGTTATACGTTGAACGTTGTACGATATACGTTATACGTTATACGTTATACGTTATACGTTATACGTTAAACGTTGTACGTTATACGTTATACGTCATACGTTATACGTTATACGTTATACGTTATACGTTCTACGTTATACGTTATACGTTAAACGTTGTACGTTATACGTTATACGTTATACGTTATTCGTTATACGTTATTCGTTATACGTTATACGTTATACGTTATACGTTATACGTTAAGCGTTGTACGTTATACGTTATACGTTATACGTTATACGTTATACGTTATACGTTATACGTTCTACGTTATACGTTATACGTTAAACGTTGTACGTTATACGTTACACGTTATACGTTATACGTTATACCTTATACGTTATACGTTATACGTTATACGTTATACATTATACGTTATACGTTGAACGTTATACGTTATACGTTATACGTTATACGTTCTACGTTATACGTTATACGTTAAACGTTGTACGTTATACGTTACACGTTATACGTTATACGTTATACCTTATACGTTATACGTTATACGTTATACGTTATACATTATACGTTATACGTTGAACGTTGTACGATATACGTTATACGTTATACGTTATACGTTATACGTTATACGTTAAACGTTGTACGTTATACGTTATACGTCATACGTTATACGTTATACGTTATACGTTATACGTTCTACGCTATACGTTATACGTTAAACGTTGTACGTTATACGTTATACGTTATACGTTATTCGTTATACGTTATTCGTTATACGTTATACGTTATACGTTATACGTTATACGTTAAGCGTTGTACGTTATACGTTATACGTTATACGTTATACGTTATACGTTATACGTTATGCGTTATACGTTATACGTTATACGTTATACGTTATACGTTATACGTTATACGTTATACGTTATACGTTATACGTTATACGTTATACGTTATACGTTATACGTTATACGTTATACGTTATACGTTATACGTTATACGTTAATCGTTGTACGTTATACGTTATACGTTATACGTTATACGTTATACGTTATACGTTATACGTTATACGTTATACGTTATACGTTGTACGTTATACGTTCTACGTTATACGTTATACGTTAAACATTGTACGTTATACGTTATACGTCATACGATATACGTTATACGTTATACGTTATACGTTATACGTTATACGTTCTACGTTATACGTTATACGTTAAACGTTGTACGTTATACGTTACACGTTATACGTTATAC
Source organism: Ptiloglossa arizonensis (assembly GCF_051014685.1). Lineage (NCBI taxonomy): Eukaryota > Metazoa > Arthropoda > Insecta > Hymenoptera > Colletidae > Ptiloglossa > Ptiloglossa arizonensis. The sequence continues at coordinate 589,765 of NW_027478693.1, read as the reverse complement.
GTTATACCTTATACGTTATACGTTATACGTTATACGTTATACATTATACGTTATACGTTGAACGTTGTACGATATACGTTATACGTTATACGTTATACGTTATACGTTATACGTTAAACGTTGTACGTTATACGTTATACGTCATACGTTATACGTTATACGTTATACGTTATACGTTCTACGTTATACGTTATACGTTAAACGTTGTACGTTATACGTTATACGTTATACGTTATTCGTTATACGTTATTCGTTATACGTTATACGTTATACGTTATACGTTATACGTTATACGTTATACGTTATACGTTATACGTTATACGTTATACGTTCTACGTTATACGTTATACGTTAAACGTTGTACGTTATACGTTATACGTTATACGTTATACGTTATACGTTATACGTTATACGTTATACGTTATACGTTATACGTTCTACGTTATACGTTATACGTTAAACGTTGTACGTTATACGTTATACGTTATACGTTATTCGTTATACGTTATACGTTATACGTTATACGTTATACGTTATACGTTATACGTTATACATTATACGTTATACGCTATACGTTATACGTTATACGTTATACGTTAAACGTTGTATGTTATACGTTATACGTTATACGTTATACGTTAAACGTTGTACGTTATACGTTATACGTTATACGTTATACGTTATACGTTATACGTTATACGTTGTACGTTATACGTTATACGTTATACGTTATACGTTATACGTTATACGTTATACGTTAAACGTTGTACGTTATACGTTATACGTTATACGTTATACGTTATACGTTATACGTTATACGTTATACGTTATACGTTATACCTCATACGTTATACGTTATACGTTATACGTTATACGTTATACATTATACGTTATACGATGAACGTTGTACGATATACGTTATACGTTATACGTTATACGTTATACGTTATACATTATACGTTATACGATGAACGTTGTACGATATACGTTATACGTTATACGTTATACGTTATACGTTATACGTTAAACGTTGTACGTTATACATTATACGTCATACGTTATACGTTATACGTTATACGTTATACGTTATACGTTCTACGTTATACGTTATACGTTAAACGTTGTACGTTATACGTTATACGTTATACGTTATTCGTTATACGTTATACGTTATACGTTATACGTTATACGTTATACGTTATACGTTATACGTTATACGTTATACGTTATGCGTTATAGGATATACGTTATACGTTATACGTTGTACGTTATACGTTATACGTTGTACGTTATACGTTCTACGTTATACGTTATACGTTAAACGTTGTACGTTATACGTTATACGTCATACGTTATACGTTATACGTTATACGTTATACGTTATACGTTATACGTTCTACGTTATACGTTATACGTTAAACATTGTACGTTATACGTTATACGTTATACGTTATACGTTATACGTTATACGTTATACGTTATGCGTTATACGTTATACGTTATACGTTATACGTTATACGTTATACGTTATACGTTATACGTTATACGTTATACGTTATACGTTATACGTTATACGTTATACGTTATACGTTATACGTAATATGTAATACGTCATACGTTTTACGTTAATCGTTATACGTTATACGTTATACGTTATACGTTATACGTTATACGTTATACGTTATACGTTATACGTTATACGTTATACGTTATACGTTATACGTTAAACGTTGTACGTTATACGTTATACGCTATACGTTATACGTTATACGTTATACGTTATACGTTATACGTTATACGTTATACGTTATACGTTATACGTTATACGTTATACGTTATACGTTATACGTTATACGTTATACGTTACACGTTATACGTTACACGTTATACGTTATACGTTATACGTTATACGTTATACGTTATACGTTATACGTTATACGTTATACGTTATACGTTATACGTTATGCGTTATAGGATATACGTTATACGTTATTCGTTGTACGTTATACGTTATACGTTATACGTTATATGTTATACGTCATGCGATATACGTTATACGTTATTCGTTACACGGTATACGTTAAACGTTGTACGTTATACGTTATACGTTATACGTTATACGTTATACGTTATACGTTATACGTTGGACATTATACGTTATACGTTATACGTTATACGCCATACGTTATACGTTATACGTTATACGTTATACGTTATACGTTATACGTTATACGTTATACGTTATACGTTATACGTTATACGTTATACGTTATACGTTATACGTTATACGTTATACGTTATACGTTATACGTTATACGTTATACGTTATACGTTCTACGTTATACGTTATACGTTAAGCGTTGTACGTTATACGTTATACGTTATACGTTATACGTTATACGTTATACGTTATGCGTTATACGTTATACGTTATACGTTATACGTTATACGTTATACGTTATACGTTATACGTTATACGTTATACGTTATACGTTATACGTTATACGTTATACGTTATACGTTATACGTTATACGTTATACGTTATACGTTATACGTTATACGTTAATCGTTGTACGTTATACGTTATACGTTATACGTTATACGTTATACGTTATACGTTATACGTTATACGTTATACGTTGTACGTTATACGTTCTACGTTATACGTTATACGTTAAACATTGTACGTTATACGTTATACGTCATACGATATACGTTATACGTTATACGTTATACGTTATACGTTATACGTTCTACGTTATACGTTATACGTTAAACGTTGTACGTTATACGTTACACGTTATACGTTATACGTTATACGTTATACGTTATACGTTGTACGTTATACGTTATACGTTATACGTTATACGTTATACGTTATACGTTAAACGTTGTACGTTATACGTTATACGTTATACGTTATACGTTATACGTTATACGTTATACGTTATACGTTATACGTTATACGTTATACGTTATACCTTATACGTTATACGTTATACGTTATACGTTATACATTATACGTTATACGTTGAACGTTGTACGATATACGTTATACGTTATACGTTATACGTTATACGTTATACGTTAAACGTTGTACGTTATACGTTATACGTCATACGTTATACGTTATACGTTATACGTTATACGTTATACGTTATACGTTATACGTTATACGTTAAACGTTGTACGTTATACGTTATACGTTATACGTTATTCGTTATACGTTATTCGTTATACGTTATACGTTATACGTTATACGTTATACGTTATACGTTATACGTTATACGTTATACGTTATACGTTATACGTTCTACGTTATACGTTATACGTTAAACGTTGTACGTTATACGTTATACGTTATACGTTTTACGTTATACGTTATACGTTATACGTTATACGTTATACGTTCTACGTTATACGTTATACGTTAAACGTTGTACGTTATACGTTATACGTTATACGTTATTCGTTATACGTTATACGTTATACGTTATACGTTATACGTTATACGTTATACGTTATACATTATACGTTATACGCTATACGTTATACGTTATACGTTATACGTTAAACGTTGTATGTTATACGTTATACGTCATTCGTTATACGATATACGTTACACGTTATACGTTCTACGTTATACGTTATACGTTAAACGTTGTACGTTATACGTTATACGTTATACGTTATACGTTATACGTTATACGTTATACGTTATATGTTATACGTTATACATTATACGTTATACGCTATACGTAATACGTTATACGTTATACGTTATACATTATACGTTATACGGTATACGTTATACGTTATACGTTATACGTTAAACGTTGTATGTTATACGTTATACGTCATTCGTTATACGATATACGTTATACGTTATACGTTCTACGTTATACGTTATACGTTAAACGTTGTACGTTATACGTTATACGTTATACGTTATACGTTATACGTTATACGTTATACGTTATACATTATACGTTATACGGTATACGTTATACGTTATACGTTATACGTTAAACGTTGTACGTTATACGTTATGCGTCATACGTTATACGTTATACGTTATACGTTATACGTTATACGTTATACGTTATACGTAATATGTAATACGTCATACGTTTTACGTTAATCGTTATACGTTATACGTTATACGCTATATGTTATACGTTATACGTTATACGTGTTACGTTATACGTTATACGTTATACGTTATACGTTATACGTTATACGTTATACGTTATACGTTATACGTTATACGTTATACGTTGTACGTTAAACGTTGTACGTTATACGTTATACGTTATACGTTATACGTTATACGTTATACGTTATACGTTATACGTTATTCGTTAAACGTTGTACGTTATACGTTATGCGTCATACGTTATACGTTATACGTTATACGTTATACGTTATACGTTATACGTTATACGTTATACGTTATACGTTATACGTTATACGTTATACGTTATACGTTATACGTAATATGTAATACGTCATACGTTTTACGTTAATCGTTATACGTTATACGTTATACGCTATACGTTATACGTTATACGTTATACGTGTTACGTTATACGTTATACGTTATACGTTATACGTTATACGTTATACGTTATACGTTATATGTTATACGTTATACGGTATACGTTATACGTTATACGTTATACGTTGTACGTTAAACGTTGTACGTTATACGTTATACGTTATACGTTATACGTTATACGTTATACGTTATACGGTATACGTTATACGTTATACGTTATACGTTATACGTTATACATTATACGTTATACGTTGAACGATGTACGATATACGTTATACGTTATACGTTAAACGTTGTACGTTATACGTTATACGCTATACGTTATACGTTATACGTTATACGATATACGTTATACGTTATACGTTATACGTTATACGTTATACGTTATACGTTATACGTTATACGTTATACGTTATACGTTATACGTTATACGTTATACGTTATACGTTATACGTTATACGTTATACCTTATACGTTATACGTTATACGTTATACGTTATACATTATACGTTATACGTTGAACGTTGTACGATATACGTTATACGTTATACGTTATACGTTATACGTTATACGTTAAACGTTGTACGTTATACGTTATACGTCATACGTTATACGTTATACGTTATACGTTATACGTTATACGTTATACGTTATTCGTTACTCGTTATACGTTATACGTTATACGTTATACGTTATACGTTATACGTTATACGTTATACGTTATGCGTTATAGGATATACGTTATACGTTATACGTTGTACGTTATACGTTATACGTTGTACGTTATACGTTCTACGTTATACGTTATACGTTAAACGTTGTACGTTATACGTTATACGTCATACGTTATACGTTATACGTTATACGTTATACGTTATGCGTTATAGGATATACGTTATACGTTATACGTTGTACGTTATACGTTATACGTTATACGTTATACGTTATACGTTATACGTTATACGTTATACGTTATACGTAATATGTAATACGTCATACGTTTTACGTTAATCGTTATACGTTATACGTTATACGCAATACGTTATACGTTATACGTTATACGTTATACGTTATACGTTATACGTTATACGTTATACGTTATACGTTATACGTTGTACGTTATACGTTCTACGTTATACGTTATACGTTAAACATTGTACGTTATACGTTATACGTCATACGATATACGTTATACGTTATACGTTATACGTTATACGTTATACGTTCTACGTTATACGTTATACGTTAAACGTTGTACGTTATACGTTACACGTTATACGTTATACGTTATACGTTATACGTTATACGTTATACGTTATACGTTATACGTTATACGTTATACGTTATACGTTATGCGTTATAGGATATACGTTATACGTTATTCGTTGTACGTTATACGTTATACGTTATACGTTATATGTTATACGTCATGCGATATACGTTATATGTTATTCGTTATACGGTATACGTTAAACGTTGTACGTTATACGTTATACGTTATACGTTATACGTTATACGTTATACGTTATACGTTGGACATTATACGTTATACGTTATACGTTATACGCCATACGTTATACGTTATACGTTATACGTTATACGTTATACGTTATACGTTATACGTTATACGTTATACGTTATACGTTATACGTTATACGTTATACGTTATACGTTATACGTTATACGTTATACGTTATACGTTATACGTTATACGTTATACGTTCTACGTTATACGTTATACGTTAAGCGTTGTACGTTATACGTTATACGTTATACGTTATACGTTATACGTTATACGTTATGCGTTATACGTTATACGTTATACGTTATACGTTATACGTTATACGTTATACGTTATACGTTATACGTTATACGTTATACGTTATACGTTATACGTTATACGTTATACGTTATACGTTATACGTTATACGTTATACGTTATACGTTAATCGTTGTACGTTATACGTTATACGTTATACGTTATACGTTATACGTTATACGTTATACGTTATACGTCATACGTTATACGTTATACGTTATACGTTATACGTTATACGTTATACGTTATACGTTATACGTTAAACGTTGTACGTTATACGTTATACGTTATACGTTATTCGTTATACGTTATTCGTTATACGTTATACGTTATACGTTATACGTTATACGTTATACGTTATACGTTATACGTTATACGTTATACGTTATACGTTCTACGTTATACGTTATACGTTCAACGTTGTACGTTATACGTTATACGTTATACGTTATACGTTATACGTTATACGTTATACGTTATACGTTCTACGTTCTACGTTATACGTTATACGTTAAACGTTGTACGTTATACGTTATACGTTATACGTTATTCGTTATACGTTATACGTTATACGTTATACGTTATACGTTATACGTTATACGTTATACATTATACGTTATACGCTATACGTTATACGTTATACGTTATACGTTAAACGTTGTATGTTATACGTTATACGTCATTCGTTATACGATATACGTTACACGTTATACGTTCTACGTTATACGTTATACGTTAAACGTTGTACGTTATACGTTATACGTTATACGTTATACGTTATACGTTATACGTTATACGTTATACGTTATACATTATACGTTATACGCTATACGTAATACGTTATACGTTATACGTTATACATTATACGTCATACGCTATACGTTATACGTTATACGTTATACGTTAAACGTTGTATGTTATACGTTATACGTCATTCGTTATACGATATACGTTATACGTTATACGTTCTACGTTATACGTTATACGTTAAACGTTGTACGTTATACGTTATACGTTATACGTTATACGTTATACGTTATACGTTATACGTTATACATTATACGTTATACGCTATACGTTATACGTTATACGTTATACGTTAAACGTTGTACGTTATACGTTATGCGTCATACGTTATACGTTATACGTTATACGTTATACGTTATACGTTATACGTTATACGTTATACGTAATATGTAATACGTCATACGTTTTACGTTAATCGTTATACGTTATACGTTATACGCTATATGTTATACGTTATACGTTATACGTGTTACGTTATACGTTATACGTTATACGTTATACGTTATACGTTATACGTTATACGTTATACGTTATACGTTATACGTTGTACGTTAAACGTTGTACGTTATACGTTATACGTTATACGTTATACGTTATACGTTATACGTTATACGTTATACGTTATTCGTTAAACGTTGTACGTTATACGTTATGCGTCATACGTTATACGTTATACGTTATACGTTATACGTTATACGTTATACGTTATACGTTATACGTTATACGTTATACGTTATACGTTATACGTAATATGTAATACGTCATACGTTTTACGTTAATCGTTATACGTTATACGTTATACGCTATACGTTATACGTTATACGTTATACGTGTTACGTTATACGTTATACGTTATACGTTATACGTTATACGTTATACGTTATACGTTATACGTTATACGTTATACGGTATACGTTATGCGTTATACGTTATACGTTATACGTTATACATTATACGTTATACGTTGAACGTTGTACGATATACGTTATACGTTATACGTTAAACGTTGTACGTTATACGTTATACGCTATACGTTATACGTTATACGTTATACGATATACGTTATACGTTATACGTTATACGTTATACGTTATACGTTATACGTTATACGTTATACGTTATACGTTATACGTTATACGTTATACGTTATACGTTATACGTTATACGTTATACGTTATACCTTATACGTTATACGTTATACGTTATACGTTATACATTATACGTTATACGTTGAACGTTGTACGATATACGTTATACGTTATACGTTATACGTTATACGTTATACGTTAAACGTTGTACGTTATACGTTATACGTCATACGTTATACGTTATACGTTATACGTTATACGTTATACGTTATACGTTATTCGTTACTCGTTATACGTTATACGTTATACGTTATACGTTATACGTTATACGTTATACGTTATACGTTATGCGTTATAGGATATACGTTATACGTTATACGTTGTACGTTATACGTTATACGTTGTACGTTATACGTTCTACGTTATACGTTATACGTTAAACGTTGTACGTTATACGTTATACGTCATACGTTATACGTTATACGTTATACGTTATACGTTATGCGTTATAGGATATACGTTATACGTTATACGTTGTACGTTATACGTTATACGTTATACGTTATACGTTATACGTTATACGTTATACGTTATACGTTATACGTAATATGTAATACGTCATACGTTTTACGTTAATCGTTATACGTTATACGTTATACGCAATACGTTATACGTTATACGTTATACGTTATACGTTATACGTTATACGTTATACGTTATACGTTATACGTTATACGTTGTACGTTATACGTTCTACGTTATACGTTATACGTTAAACATTGTACGTTATACGTTATACGTCATACGATATACGTTATACGTTATACGTTATACGTTATACGTTATACGTTCTACGTTATACGTTATACGTTAAACGTTGTACGTTATACGTTACACGTTATACGTTATACGTTATACGTTATACGTTATACGTTGTACGTTATACGTTATACGTTATACGTTATACGTTATACGTTATACGTTATACGTTAAACGTTGTACGTTATACGTTATACGTTATACGTTATACGTTATACGTTATACGTTATACGTTATACGTTATACGTTATACGTTATACCTTATACGTTATACGTTATACGTTATACGTTATACATTATACGTTATACGTTGAACGTTGTACGATATACGTTATACGTTATACGTTATACGTTATACGTTATACGTTAAACGTTGTACGTTATACGTTATACGTCATACGTTATACGTTATACGTTATACGTTATACGTTCTACGTTATACGTTATACGTTAAACGTTGTACGTTATACGTTATACGTTATACGTTATTCGTTATACGTTATTCGTTATACGTTATACGTTATACGTTATACGTTATACGTTATACGTTATACGTTATACGTTATACGTTATACGTTATACGTTATACGTTATACGTTATACGTTATACGTTATACGTTATACGTTATACGTTCTACGTTATACGTTATACGTTAAACGTTGTACGTTATACGTTATACGTTATACGTTATTCGTTATACGTTATACGTTATACGTTATACGTTATACGTTATACGTTATACGTTATACATTATACGTTATACGCTATACGTTATACGTTATACGTTATACGTTAAACGTTGTATGTTATACGTTATACGTCATTCGTTATACGATATACGTTACACGTTATACGTTCTACGTTATACGTTATACGTTAAACGTTGTACGTTATACGTTATACGTTATACGTTATACGTTATACGTTATACGTTATACGTTATACGTTATACATTATACGTTATACGCTATACGTTATACGTTATACGTTATACGTTATACATTATACGTTATACGCTATACGTTATACGTTATACGTTATACGTTAAACGTTGTATGTTATACGTTATACGTCATTCGTTATACGATATACGTTATACGTTATACGTTCTACGTTATACGTTATACGTTAAACGTTGTACGTTATACGTTATACGTTATACGTTATACGTTATACGTTATACGTTATACGTAATATGTAATACGTCATACGTTTTACGTTAATCGTTATACGTTATACGTTATACGCTATATGTTATACGTTATACGTTATACGTGTTACGTTATACGTTATACGTTATACGTTATACGTTATACGTTATACGTTATACGTTATACGTTATACGTTATACATTATACGTTATACGCTATACGTTATACGTTATACGTTATACGTTATACATTATACGTTATACGCTATACGTTATACGTTATACGTTATACGTTATACGTTATACATTATACGTTATACGCTATACGTTATACGTTATACGTTATACGTTAAACGTTGTACGTTATACGTTATGCGTCATACGTTATACGTTATACGTTAAACGTATACGTTATACGTTATACGTTATACGTAATATGTAATACGTCATACGTTTTACGTTAATCGTTATACGTTATACGTTATACGCTATATGTTATACGTTATACGTTATACGTGTTACGTTATACGTTATACGTTATACGTTATACGTTATACGTTATACGTTATACGTTATACGTTATACGTTGTACGTTAAACGTTGTACGTTATACGTTCTACGTTATACGATATACGTTAAACGTTGTACGTTATACGTTATACGTTATACGTTATTCGTTATACGTTATACGTTATACGTTATACGTTATACGTTATACGTTATACGTTATACATTATACGTTATACGCTATACGTTATACGTTATACGTTATACGTTAAACGTTGTATGTTATACGTTATACGTCATTCGTTATACGATATACGTTACACGTTATACGTTCTACGTTATACGTTATACGTTAAACGTTGTACGTTATACGTTATACGTTATACGTTATACGTTATACGTTATACGTTATACGTTATACGTTATACATTATACGTTATACGCTATACGTTATACGTTATACGTTATACGTTATACATTATACGTTATACGCTATACGTTATACGTTATACGTTATACGTTAAACGTTGTATGTTATACGTTATACGTCATTCGTTATACGATATACGTTATACGTTATACGTTCTACGTTATACGTTATACGTTAAACGTTGTACGTTATACGTTATACGTTATACGTTATACGTTATACGTTATACGTTATACGTTATACGTTATACGTAATATGTAATACGTCATACGTTTTACGTTAATCGTTATACGTTATACGTTATACGCTATATGTTATACGTTATACGTTATACGTGTTACGTTATACGTTATACGTTATACGTTATACGTTATACGTAATACGTTATACGTTATACGTTATACGTTATACATTATACGTTATACGCTATACGTTATACGTTATACGTTATACGTTATACATTATACCTTATACGCTATACGTTATACGTTATACGTTATACGTTATACGTTATACATTATACGTTATACGCTATACGTTATACGTTATACGTTATACGTTAAACGTTGTACGTTATACGTTATGCGTCATACGTTATACGTTATACGTTATACGTTATACGTTATACGTTATACGTTATACGTAATATGTAATACGTCATACGTTTTACGTTAATCGTTATACGTTATACGTTATACGCTATATGTTATACGTTATACGTTATACGTGTTACGTTATACGTTATACGTTATACGTTATACGTTATACGTTATACGTTATACGTTATACGTTATACGTTATACGTTGTACGTTAAACGTTGTACGTTATACGTTATACGTTATACGTTATACGTTATACGTTATACGTTATACGTTATTCGTTAAACGTTGTACGTTATACGTTATGCGTCATACGTTATACGTTATACGTTATACGTTATACGTTATACGTTATACGTTATACGTTATACGTTATACGTTATACGTAATATGTAATACGTCATACGTTTTACGTTAATCGTTATACGTTATACGTTATACGCTATACGTTATACGTGATACGTTATACGTGTTACGTTATACGTTATACGTTATACGTTATACGTTATACGTTATACGTTATACGTTATACGTTATACGTTATACGGTATACGTTATACGTTATACGTTATACGTTGTACGTTAAACGTTGTACGTTATACGTTATACGTTATACGTTATACGTTATACGTTATACGTTATACGTTATACGTTATACGTTATACGTTATACGTTATACGTTATACGTTATACGTTAAACGTTGTACGTTATACGTTATACGCTATACGTTATACGTTATACGTTATACGATATACGTTATACGTTATACGTTATACGTTATACGTTATACGTTATACGTTTTACGTTATACGTTATACGTTATACGTTATACGTTATACGTTATACGTTATACGTTATACGTTATACGTTATACGTTATACGTTATACGTTATACGTTATACGTTATACGTTATACGTTATACGTTATACGTTATACGTTATACGTTATACGTTATATTATACGTTATACGTTATACGTTATGTGTTATAGGATATACGTTATACGTTATACGTTATACGTTATACGTTATACATTATACGTTATACGCTATACGTTATACGTTATACGTTATACGTTAAACGTTGTACGTTATACGTTATGCGTCATACGTTATACGTTATACGTTATACGTTATACGTTATACGTTATACGTTATACGTAATATGTAATACGTCATACGTTTTACGTTAATCGTTATACGTTATACGTTATACGCTATATGTTATACGTTATACGTTATACGTGTTACGTTATACGTTATACGTTATACGTTATACGTTATACGTTATACGTTATACGTTATACGTTATACGTTGTACGTTAAACGTTGTACGTTATACGTTATACGTTATACGTTATACGTTATACGTTATACGTTATACGTTATTCGTTAAACGTTGTACGTTATACGTTATGCGTCATACGTTATACGTTATACGTTATACGTTATACATTATACGTTATACGTTATACGTTATACGTTATACGTTATACGTAATATGTAATACGTCATACGTTTTACGTTAATCGTTATACGTTATACGTTATACGCTATACGTTATACGTGATACGTTATACGTGTTACGTTATACGTTATACGTTATACGTTATACGTTATACGTTATACGTTATACGTTATACGTTATACGTTATACGGTATACGTTATACGTTATACGTTATACGTTGTACGTTAAACGTTGTACGTTATACGTTATACGTTATACGTTATACGTTATACGTTATACGTTATACGTTATACGTTATACGTTATACGTTATACGTTATACGTTATACGTTATACGTTAAACGTTGTACGTTATACGTTATACGCTATACGTTATACGTTATACGTTATACGATATACGTTATACGTTATACGTTATACGTTATACGTTATACGTTATACGTTATACGTTATACGTTATACGTTATACGTTATACGTTATACGTTATACGTTATACGTTATACGTTATACGTTATACGTTATACGTTATACGTTATACGTTATACGTTATACGTTATACGTTATACGTTATACGTTATATTATACGTTATACGTTATACGTTATGTGTTATAGGATATGCGTTATACGTTATACGTTGTACGTTATACGTTATACGTTATACGTTAAACGTTGTACGTTATACGTTATACGTTATACGTTATTCGTTATACGTTATACGTTATACGTTATACGTTATACGTTATACGTTATACGTTATACGTTAAACGTTGTACGTTATACGTTATACGTTATACGTTATTCGTTATACGTTATACGTTATACGTTATACGTTATACGTTGTACGTTATACGTTATACGTTATACGTTAAACGTTGTACGTTATACGTTATACGTTATACGTTATTCGTTATACGTTATACGTTATACGTTATACGTTATACGTTATACGTTATACGTTATACGTTATACGTTATACGTTATGCGTTATAGGATATACGTTATACGTTATACGTTAAACGTTGTACGTTATACGTTATACGTTATACGTATACGTTATACGTTATACGTTATGCGTTATACGTTATACGTTATACGTTATACGTTATACGTTATACGTTATACGTTATACGTTATACGTTATACGTAATATGTAATACGTCATACGTTTTACGTTAATCGTTATACGTTATACGTTATACGCAATACGTTATACGTTATACGTTATACGTTATACGTTATTCGTTATACGTTACACGTTATACGTTATACGTTATACGTTACACGTTATACGTTATACGTTATACGTTATACGTTATACGTTATACGTTATACGTTATACGTTATACGTTATACGTTATACGTTATACGTTATACGTTATACGTTATACGTTATACGTTATACGTTATGCGTTATAGGATATACGTTATACGTTATACGTTGTACGTTATACGTTATACGTTATACGTTATACGTTATACGTTATACGTTATACGTTATACGTTAAACGTTGTACGTTATACGTTATACGATATACGTTATACGTTATATTATACGTTATACGCTATACGTTATGTGTTATAGGATATACGTTATACGTTATACGTTGTACGTTATACGTTATACGTTATACGTTAAACGTTGTACGTTATACGTTATACGTTATACGTTATTCGTTATACGTTATACGTTATACGTTATACGTTATACGTTATACGTTATACGTTATACGTTATACGTTATACGTTAAACGTTGTACGTTATACGTTATACGTTATACGTTATACGTTATACGTTATACGTTATACGTTGTACGTTATACGTTATACGTTATACGTTATACGTTATACGTTATACGTTATACGTTATACGTTAAACGTTGTACGTTATACGTTATACGTTATACGTTATACGTTATACGTTATACGTTATACGTTATACGTTATACGTTATACCTCATACGTTATACGTTATACGTTATACGTTATACATTATACGTTATACGATGAACGTTGTACGATATACGTTATACGTTATACGTTATACGTTATACGTTATACGTTAAACGTTGTACGTTATACGTTATACGTCATAGGTTATACGTTATACGTTATGCGTTATAGGATATACGTTATACGTTATACGTTGTACGTTATACGTTATACGTTGTACGTTATACGTTCTACGTTATACGTTATACGTTAAACGTTGTACGTTATACGTTATACGTCATACGTTATACGTTATACGTTATACGTTATACGTTCTACGTTATACGTTATACGTTAAACGTTGTACGTTATACGTTATACGTTATACATATACGTTATACGTTATACGTTATGCGTTATACGTTATACGTTATACGTTATACGTTATACGTTATACGTTATACGTTATACGTTATACGTTATACGTAATATGTAATACGTCATACGTTTTACGTTAATCGTTATACGTTATACGTTATACGCAATACGTTATACGTTATACGTTATACGTTATACGTTATACGTTATACGTTACACGTTATACGTTATACGTTATACGTTACACGTTATACGTTATACGTTATACGTTATACGTTATACGTTATACGTTATACGTTATACGTTATACGTTATACGTTATACGTTATACGTTATACGTTATACGTTATACGTTATACGTTATGCGTTATAGGATATACGTTATACGTTATACGTTGTACGTTATACGTTATACGTTATACGTTATACGTTATACGTTATACGTTATACGTTATACGTTATACGTTAAACGTTGTACGTTATACGTTATACGATATACGTTATACGTTATATTATACGTTATACGTTATACGTTATGTGTTATAGGATATACGTTATACGTTATACGTTGTACGTTAAACGTTGTACGTTATACGTTATACGTTATACGTTATACGTTATACGTTATACGTTATACGTTATACGTTATACGTTATACGTTATACGATATACGTTATACGTTATATTATACGTTATACGTTATACGTTATGTGTTATAGGATATACGTTATACGTTATACGTTATACGTTATTCGTTATACGTTATACGTTATACGTTATACGTTATACGTTATACGTTATACGTTATACGTTATACGTTAAACGTTGTACGTTATACGTTATACGTTATACGTTATACGTTATACGTTATACGTTATACGTTGTACGTTATACGTTATACGTTATACGTTATACGTTATACGTTATACGTTATACGTTATACGTTAAACGTTGTACGTTATACGTTATACGTTATACGTTAAACGTTATACGTTATACGTTATACGTTATACGTTATACGTTATACCTCATACGTTATACGTTATACGTTATACGTTATACGTTATACATTATACGTTATACGATGAACGTTGTACGATATACGTTATACGTTATACGTTATACGTTATACGTTATACGTTATACGTTAAACGTTGTACGTTATACGTTATACGTCATAGGTTATACGTTATACGTTATACGTTATACGTTCTACGTTATACGTTATACGTTAAACGTTGTACGTTATACGTTATACGTTATACGTTATTCGTTATACGTTATACGTTATACGTTATACGTTATACGTTATACGTTATACGTTATACGTTATACGTTATACGTTATGCGTTATAGGATATACGTTATACGTTATACGTTGTACGTTATACGTTATACGTTGTTCGTTATACGTTCTACGTTATACGTTATACGTTAAACGTTGTACGTTATACGTTATACGTCATACGTTATACGTTATACGTTATACGTTATACGTTCTACGTTATACGTTATACGTTAAACATTGTACGTTATACGTTATACGTTATACGTTATACGTTATACGTTATACGTTATACGTTATGCGTTATACGTTATACGTTATACGTTATACGTTATACGTTATACGTTATACGTTATACGTTATACGTTATACGTTATACGTTATACGTTATACGTTATACGTTATACGTTATACGTTATACGTTATACGTTATACGTTATACGTTATACGTAATATGTAATACGTCATACGTTTTACGTTAATCGTTATACGTTATACGTTATACGTTATACGTTATACGTTATACGTTATACGTTATACGTTATACGTTATACGTTATACGTTATACGTTATACGTTATACGTTATACGTTAAACGTTGTACGTTATACGTTATACGCTATACGTTATACGTTATACGTTATACGTTATACGTTATACGTTATACGTTATACGTTATACGTTATACGTTATACGTTATACGTTATACGTTATACGTTATACGTTATACGTTATACGTTATACGTTATACGTTATACGATATACGTTATACGTTATATTATACGTTATACGTTATACGTTATGTGTTATAGGATATACGTTATACGTTATACGTTGTACGTTAAACGTTGTACGTTATACGTTATACGTTATACGTTATACGTTATACGTTATACGTTATACGTTATACGTTATACGTTATACGTTATACGATATACGTTATACGTTATATTATACGTTATACGTTATACGTTATGTGTTATAGGATATACGTTATACGTTATACGTTATACGTTATTCGTTATACGTTATACGTTATACGTTATACGTTATACGTTATACGTTATACGTTATACGTTATACGTTAAACGTTGTACGTTATACGTTATACGTTATACGTTATACGTTATACGTTATACGTTATACGTTGTACGTTATACGTTATACGTTATACGTTATACGTTATACGTTATACGTTATACGTTATACGTTAAACGTTGTACGTTATACGTTATACGTTATACGTTAAACGTTATACGTTATACGTTATACGTTATACGTTATACGTTATACCTCATACGTTATACGTTATACGTTATACGTTATACGTTATACATTATACGTTATACGATGAACGTTGTACGATATACGTTATACGTTATACGTTATACGTTATACGTTATACGTTATACGTTAAACGTTGTACGTTATACGTTATACGTCATAGGTTATACGTTATACGTTATACGTTATACGTTCTACGTTATACGTTATACGTTAAACGTTGTACGTTATACGTTATACGTTATACGTTATTCGTTATACGTTATACGTTATACGTTATACGTTATACGTTATACGTTATACGTTATACGTTATACGTTATACGTTATGCGTTATAGGATATACGTTATACGTTATACGTTGTACGTTATACGTTATACGTTGTTCGTTATACGTTCTACGTTATACGTTATACGTTAAACGTTGTACGTTATACGTTATACGTCATACGTTATACGTTATACGTTATACGTTATACGTTCTACGTTATACGTTATACGTTAAACATTGTACGTTATACGTTATACGTTATACGTTATACGTTATACGTTATACGTTATACGTTATGCGTTATACGTTATACGTTATACGTTATACGTTATACGTTATACGTTATACGTTATACGTTATACGTTATACGTTATACGTTATACGTTATACGTTATACGTTATACGTTATACGTTATACGTTATACGTTATACGTTATACGTTATACGTAATATGTAATACGTCATACGTTTTACGTTAATCGTTATACGTTATACGTTATACGTTATACGTTATACGTTATACGTTATACGTTATACGTTATACGTTATACGTTATACGTTATACGTTATACGTTATACGTTATACGTTAAACGTTGTACGTTATACGTTATACGCTATACGTTATACGTTATACGTTATACGTTATACGTTATACGTTATACGTTATACGTTATACGTTATACGTTATACGTTATACGTTATACTTTATACGTTATACGTTACACGTTATACGTTACACGTTATACGTTATACGTTATACGTTATACGTTATACGTTATTCGTTATACGTTATACGTTATACGTTATACGTTATACGTTATGCGTTATAGGATATACGTTATACGTTATTCGTTGTACGTTATACGTTATACGTTATACGTTATATGTTATACGTCATGCGATATACGTTATACGTTATTCGTTATACGGTATACGTTAAACGTTGTACGTTATACGTTATACGTTATACGTTATACGTTATACGTTATACGTTATACGTTGGACGTTATACGTTATACGTTATACGTTATACGCCATACGTTATACGTTATACGTTATACGTTATACGTTATACGTTATACGTTATACGTTATACGTTATACGTTATACGTTATACGTTATACGTTATACGTTATACGTTATACGTTATACGTTCTACGTTATACGTTATACGTTAAGCGTTGTACGTTATACGTTATACGTTATACGTTATACGTTATACGTTATACGTTATGCGTTATACGTTATACGTTATACGTTATACGTTATACGTTATACGTTATACGTTATACGTTATACGTTATACGTTATACGTTATACGTTATACGTTATACGTTATACGTTATACGTTATACGTTATACGTTATACGTTATACGTTATACGTTATACGTTAATCGTTGTACGTTATACGTTATACGTTATACGTTATACGTTATACGTTATACGTTATACGTTATACGTTATACGTTGTACGTTATACGTTCTACGTTATACGTTATACGTTAAACATTGTACGTTATACGTTATACGTCATACGATATACGTTATACGTTATACGTTATACGTTATACGTTATACGTTCTACGTTATACGTTATACGTTAAACGTTGTACGTTATACGTTACACGTTATACGTTATACGTTATACGTTATACGTTATACGTTGTACGTTATACGTTATACGTTATACGTTATACGTTATACGTTATACGTTAAACGTTGTACGTTATACGTTATACGTTATACGTTATACGTTATACGTTATACGTTATACGTTATACGTTATACGTTATACGTTATACCTTATACGTTATACGTTATACGTTATACGTTATACATTATACGTTATACGTTGAACGTTGTACGATATACGTTATACGTTATACGTTATACGTCATACGTTATACGTTATACGTTATACGTTGTACGTTCTACGTTATACGTTATACGTTAAACGTTGTACGTTATACGTTATACGTTATACGTTATTCGTTATACGTTATACGTTATACGTTGTACGTTATACGTTATACGTTATACGTTATACGTTATACGTTATACGTTATACGTTATACGATATACGTTATACGTTATATTATACGTTATACGTTATACGTTATGTGTTATAGGATATACGTTATACGTTATACGTTGTACGTTAAACGTTGTACGTTATACGTTATACGTTATACGTTATACGTTATACGTTATACGTTATACGTTATACATTATACGTTATACGTTATACGATATACGTTATACGTTATATTATACGTTATACGTTATACGTTATGTGTTATAGGATATACGTTATACGTTATACGTTATACGTTATTCGTTATACGTTATACGTTATACGTTATACGTTATACGTTATACGTTATACGTTATACGTTATACGTTAAACGTTGTACGTTATACGTTATACGTTATACGTTATACGTTATACGTTATACGTTATACGTTGTACGTTATACGTTATACGTTATACGTTATACGTTATACGTTATACGTTATACGTTATACGTTAAACGTTGTACGTTATACGTTATACGTTATACGTTAAACGTTATACGTTATACGTTATACGTTATACGTTATACGTTATACCTCATACGTTATACGTTATACGTTATACGTTATACATTATACGTTATACGATGAACGTTGTACGATATACGTTATACGTTATACGTTATACGTTATACGTTATACGTTATACGTTAAACGTTGTACGTTATACGTTATACGTCATAGGTTATACGTTATACGTTATACGTTATACGTTCTACGTTATACGTTATACGTTAAACGTTGTACGTTATACGTTATACGTTATACGTTATTCGTTATACGTTATACGTTATACGTTATACGTTATACGTTATACGTTATACGTTATACGTTATACGTTATACGTTATGCGTTATAGGATATACGTTATACGTTATACGTTGTACGTTATACGTTGTTCGTTATACGTTCTACGTTATACGTTATACGTTAAACGTTGTACGTTATACGTTATACGTCATACGTTATACGTTATACGTTATACGTTATACGTTCTACGTTATACGTTATACGTTAAACATTGTACGTTATACGTTATACGTTATACGTTATACGTTATACGTTATACGTTATACGTTATGCGTTATACGTTATACGTTATACGTTATACGTTATACGTTATACGTTATACGTTATACGTTATACGTTATACGTTATACGTTATACGTTATACGTTATACGTTATACGTTATACGTTATACGTTATACGTTATACGTTATACGTTATACGTTATACGTAATATGTAATACGTCATACGTTTTACGTTAATCGTTATACGTTATACGTTATACGTTATACGTTATACGTTATACGTTATACGTTATACGTTATACGTTATACGTTATACGTTATACGTTATACGTTATACGTTATACGTTAAACGTTGTACGTTATACGTTATACGCTATACGTTATACGTTATACGTTATACGTTATACGTTATACGTTATACGTTATACGTTATACGTTATACGTTATACGTTATACGTTATACGTTATACGTTATACGTTACACGTTATACGTTACACGTTATACGTTATACGTTATACGTTATACGTTATACGTTATTCGTTATACGTTATACGTTATACGTTATACGTTATACGTTATGCGTTATAGGATATACGTTATACGTTATTCGTTGTACGTTATACGTTATACGTTATACGTTATATGTTATACGTCATGCGATATACGTTATACGTTATTCGTTATACGGTATACGTTAAACGTTGTACGTTATACGTTATACGTTATACGTTATACGTTATACGTTATACGTTATACGTTATACGTTATACGTTATACGTTATACGTTATACGTTATACGTTAAACGTTGTACGTTATACGTTATACGATATACGTTATACGTTATATTATACGTTATACGTTATACGTTATGTGTTATAGGATATACGTTATACGTTATACGTTGTACGTTAAACGTTGTACGTTATACGTTATACGTTATACGTTATACGTTATACGTTATACGTTATACGTTATACGTTATACGTTATACGTTATACGATATACGTTATACGTTATATTATACGTTATACGTTATACGTTATGTGTTATAGGATATACGTTATACGTTATACGTTATACGTTATTCGTTATACGTTATACGTTATACGTTATACGTTATACGTTATACGTTATACGTTATACGTTATACGTTAAACGTTGTACGTTATACGTTATACGTTATACGTTATACGTTATACGTTATACGTTATACGTTGTACGTTATACGTTATACGTTATACGTTATACGTTATACGTTATACGTTATACGTTATACGTTAAACGTTGTACGTTATACGTTATACGTTATACGTTAAACGTTATACGTTATACGTTATACGTTATACGTTATACGTTATACCTCATACGTTATACGTTATACGTTATACGTTATACATTATACGTTATACGATGAACGTTGTACGATATACGTTATACGTTATACGTTATACGTTATACGTTATACGTTATACGTTAAACGTTGTACGTTATACGTTATACGTCATAGGTTATACGTTATACGTTATACGTTATACGTTCTACGTTATACGTTATACGTTAAACGTTGTACGTTATACGTTATACGTTATACGTTATTCGTTATACGTTATACGTTATACGTTATACGTTATACGTTATACGTTATACGTTATACGTTATACGTTATACGTTATGCGTTATAGGATATACGTTATACGTTATACGTTGTACGTTATACGTTGTTCGTTATACGTTCTACGTTATACGTTATACGTTAAACGTTGTACGTTATACGTTATACGTCATACGTTATACGTTATACGTTATACGTTATACGTTCTACGTTATACGTTATACGTTAAACATTGTACGTTATACGTTATACGTTATACGTTATACGTTATACGTTATACGTTATACGTTATGCGTTATACGTTATACGTTATACGTTATACGTTATACGTTATACGTTATACGTTATACGTTATACGTTATACGTTATACGTTATACGTTATACGTTATACGTTATACGTTATACGTTATACGTTATACGTTATACGTTATACGTTATACGTTATACGTAATATGTAATACGTCATACGTTTTACGTTAATCGTTATACGTTATACGTTATACGTTATACGTTATACGTTATACGTTATACGTTATACGTTATACGTTATACGTTATACGTTATACGTTATACGTTAAACGTTGTACGTTATACGTTATACGCTATACGTTATACGTTATACGTTATACGTTATACGTTATACGTTATACGTTATACGTTATACGTTATACGTTATACGTTATACGTTATACGTTATACGTTATACGTTACACGTTATACGTTACACGTTATACGTTACACGTTATACGTTATACGTTATACGTTATTCGTTATACGTTATACGTTATACGTTATACGTTATACGTTATGCGTTATAGGATATACGTTATACGTTATACGTTATACGTTATGCGTTATACGTTATACGTTATACGTTATACGTTATACGTTATACGTTATACGTTATACGTTATACGTTATACGTTATACGTTATACGTTATACGTTATACGTTATACGTTATACGTTATACGTTATACGTTATACGTTATACGTTATACGTTATACGTAATATGTAATACGTCATACGTTTTACGTTAATCGTTATACGTTATACGTTATACGTTATACGTTATACGTTATACGTTATACGTTATACGTTATACGTTATACGTTATACGTTATACGTTATACGTTAAACGTTGTACGTTATACGTTATACGCTATACGTTATACGTTATACGTTATACGTTATACGTTATACGTTATACGTTATACGTTATACGTTATACGTTATACGTTATACGTTATACGTTATACGTTATACGTTACACGTTATACGTTACACGTTATACGTTACACGTTATACGTTATACGTTATACGTTATTCGTTATACGTTATACGTTATACGTTATACGTTATACGTTATGCGTTATAGGATATACGTTATACGTTATTCGTTGTACGTTATACGTTATACGTTATACGTTATATGTTATACGTCATGCGATATACGTTATACGTTATTCGTTATACGGTATACGTTAAACGTTGTACGTTATACGTTATACGTTATACGTTATACGTTATACGTTATACGTTATACGTTGGACGTTATACGTTATACGTTATACGTTATACGCCATACGTTATACGTTATACGTTATACGTTATACGTTATACGTTATACGTTATACGTTATACGTTATACGTTATACGTTATACGTTATACGTTATACGTTATACGTTATACGTCATACGTTCTACGTTATACGTTATACGTTAAGCGTTGTACGTTATACGTTATACGTTATACGTTATACGTTATACGTTATACGTTATGCGTTATACGTTATACGTTATACGTTATACGTTATACGTTATACGTTATACGTTATACGTTATACGTTATACGTTATACGTTATACGTTATACGTTATACGTTATACGTTATACGTTATACGTTATACGTTATACGTTATACGTTATACGTTATACGTTAATCGTTGTACGTTATACGTTATACGTTATACGTTATACGTTATACGTTATACGTTATACGTTATACGTTATACGTTGTACGTTATACGTTCTACGTTATACGTTATACGTTAAACATTGTACGTTATACGTTATACGTCATACGATATACGTTATACGTTATACGTTATACGTTATACGTTATACGTTCTACGTTATACGTTATACGTTAAACGTTGTACGTTATACGTTACACGTTATACGTTATACGTTATACGTTATACGTTATACGTTGTACGTTATACGTTATACGTTATACGTTATACGTTATACGTTATACGTTAAACGTTGTACGTTATACGTTATACGTTATACGTTATACGTTATACGTTATACGTTATACGTTATACGTTATACGTTATACGTTATACCTTATACGTTATACGTTGTACGTTATACGTTATACATTATACGTTATACGTTGAACGTTGTACGATATACGTTATACGTTATACGTTATACGTTATACGTTATACGTTAAACGTTGTACGTTATACGTTATACGTCATACGTTATACGTTATACGTTATACGTTATACGTTCTACGTTATACGTTATACGTTAAACGTTGTACGTTATACGTTATACGTTATACGTTATTCGTTATACGTTATTCGTTATACGTTATACGTTATACGTTATACGTTATACGTTATACGTTATACGTTATACGTTATACGTTATACGTTATACGTTCTACGTTATACGTTATACGTTAAACGTTGTACGTTATACGTTATACGTTATACGTTATACGTTATACGTTATGCGTTATGCGTTATACGTTATACGTTGTACGTTATACATTATACGTTATACGTTATACGTTATACGTTATACGTTAAACGTTGTACGTTATACGTTATACGTTATACGTTATACGTTATACGTTATACGTTATACGTTATACGTTATACGTTATACCTTATACGTTAAACGTTATACGTTATACGTTATACGTTATACGTTATACGTTATACGTTCTACGTTATACGTTATACGTTATACGTTATACGTTATACGTTATGTGTTATACGTTATACGTTATACGTTATACGTTATACGTTATACGTTATACGTTATACGTAATATGTAATACGTCATCCGTTTTACGTTAATCGTTATACGTTATACGTTATACGCTATACGTTATACGTTATACGTTATACGTTATACGTTATACGTTATACGTTATACGTTATACGTTATACGTTAAACATTGTACGTTATACGTTATACGTCATACGATATACGTTATACGTTATACGTTATACGTTATACGTTATACGTTCTACGTTATACGTTATACGTTAAACGTTGTACGTTATACGTTACACGTTATACGTTATACGTTATACGTTATACGTTATACGTTGTACGTTATACGTTATACGTTATACGTTATACGTTATACGTTATACGTTAAACGTTGTACGTTATACGTTATACGTTATACGTTATACGTTATACGTTATACGTTATACGTTATACGTTATACGTTATACGTTATACCTTATACGTTATACGTTATACGTTATACGTTATACATTATACGTTATACGTTGAACGTTGTACGATATACGTTATACGTTATACGTTATACGTTATACGTTATACGTTAAACGTTGTACGTTATACGTTATACGTCATACGTTATACGTTATACGTTATACGTTATACGTTCTACGTTATACGTTATACGTTAAACGTTGTACGTTATACGTTATACGTTATACGTTATTCGTTATACGTTATACGTTATACGTTGTACGTTATACGTTATACGTTATACGTTATACGTTATACGTTATACGTTATACGTTATACGTTAAACGTTGTACGTTATACGTTATACGATATACGTTATACGTTATATTATACGTTATACGTTATACGTTATGTGTTATAGGATATACGTTATACGTTATACGTTGTACGTTAAACGTTGTACGTTATACGTTATACGTTATACGTTATACGTTATACGTTATACGTTATACGTTATACGTTATACGTTATACGTTATACGATATACGTTATACGTTATATTATACGTTATACGTTATACGTTATGTGTTATAGGATATACGTTATACGTTATACGTTATACGTTATTCGTTATACGTTATACGTTATACGTTATACGTTATACGTTATACGTTATACGTTATACGTTATACGTTAAACGTTGTACGTTATACGTTATACGTTATACGTTATACGTTATACGTTATACGTTATACGTTGTACGTTATACGTTATACGTTATACGTTATACGTTATACGTTATACGTTATACGTTATACGTTAAACGTTGTACGTTATACGTTATACGTTATACGTTAAACGTTATACGTTATACGTTATACGTTATACGTTATACGTTATACCTCATACGTTATAAGTTATACGTTATACGTTATACATTATACGTTATACGATGAACGTTGTACGATATACGTTATACGTTATACGTTATACGTTGTACGTTATACGTTATACGTTAAACGTTGTACGTTATACGTTATACGTCATAGGTTATACGTTATACGTTATACGTTATACGTTCTACGTTATACGTTATACGTTAAACGTTGTACGTTATACGTTATACGTTATACGTTATTCGTTATACGTTATACGTTATACGTTATACGTTATACGTTATACGTTATACGTTATACGTTATACGTTATACGTTATGCGTTATAGGATATACGTTATACGTTATACGTTGTACGTTATACGTTGTTCGTTATACGTTCTACGTTATACGTTATACGTTAAACGTTGTACGTTATACGTTATACGTCATACGTTATACGTTATACGTTATACGTTATACGTTCTACGTTATACGTTAT
The DNA here is from genome assembly GCF_051014685.1 of Ptiloglossa arizonensis. NCBI lineage: Eukaryota > Metazoa > Arthropoda > Insecta > Hymenoptera > Colletidae > Ptiloglossa > Ptiloglossa arizonensis. The sequence continues at coordinate 561,803 of NW_027478693.1, read as the reverse complement.
ACGTTAAACATTGTACGTTATACGTTATACGTTATACGTTATACGTTATACGTTATACGTTATACGTTATGCGTTATACGTTATACGTTATACGTTATACGTTATACGTTATACGTTATACGTTATACGTTATACGTTATACGTTATACGTTATACGTTATACGTTATACGTTATACGTTATACGTTATACGTTATACGTTATACGTTATACGTTATACGTTATACGTAATATGTAATACGTCATACGTTTTACGTTAATCGTTATACGTTATACGTTATACGTTATACGTTATACGTTATACGTTATACGTTATACGTTATACGTTATACGTTATACGTTATACGTTATACGTTATACGTTATACGTTAAACGTTGTACGTTATACGTTATACGCTATACGTTATACGTTATACGTTATACGTTATACGTTATACGTTATACGTTATACGTTATACGTTATACGTTATACGTTATACGTTATACGTTATACGTTATACGTTACACGTTATACGTTACACGTTATACGTTATACGTTATACGTTATACGTTATACGTTATTCGTTATACGTTATACGTTATACGTTATACGTTATACGTTATGCGTTATAGGATATACGTTATACGTTATTCGTTGTACGTTATACGTTATACGTTATACGTTATATGTTATACGTCATGCGATATACGTTATACGTTATTCGTTATACGGTATACGTTAAACGTTGTACGTTATACGTTATACGTTATACGTTATACGTTATACGTTATACGTTATACGTTGGACGTTATACGTTATACGTTATACGTTATACGCCATACGTTATACGTTATACGTTATACGTTATACGTTATACGTTATACGTTATACGTTATACGTTATACGTTATACGTTATACGTTATACGTTATACGTTATACGTTATACGTTATACGTTCTACGTTATACGTTATACGTTAAGCGTTGTACGTTATACGTTATACGTAATACGTTATACGTTATACGTTATACGTTATGCGTTATACGTTATACGTTATACGTTATACGTTATACGTTATACGTTATACGTTATACGTTATACGTTATACGTTATACGTTATACGTTATACGTTATACGTTATACGTTATACGTTATACGTTCTACGTTATACGTTATACGTTAAACGTTGTACGTTATACGTTATACGTTATACGTTATTCGTTATACGTTATACGTTATACGTTATACGTTATACGTTATACGTTATACGTTATACGTTATACGTTATACGTTATGCGTTATAGGATATACGTTATACGTTATACGTTGTACGTTATACGTTGTTCGTTATACGTTCTACGTTATACGTTATACGTTAAACGTTGTACGTTATACGTTATACGTCATACGTTATACGTTATACGTTATACGTTATACGTTCTACGTTATACGTTATACGTTAAACATTGTACGTTATACGTTATACGTTATACGTTATACGTTATACGTTATACGTTATACGTTATGCGTTATACGTTATACGTTATACGTTATACGTTATACGTTATACGTTATACGTTATACGTTATACGTTATACGTTATACGTTATACGTTATACGTTATACGTTATACGTTATACGTTATACGTTATACGTTATACGTTATACGTTATACGTTATACGTAATATGTAATACGTCATACGTTTTACGTTAATCGTTATACGTTATACGTTATACGTTATACGTTATACGTTATACGTTATACGTTATACGTTATACGTTATACGTTATACGTTATACGTTATACGTTATACGTTATACGTTAAACGTTGTACGTTATACGTTATACGCTATACGTTATACGTTATACGTTATACGTTATACGTTATACGTTATACGTTATACGTTATACGTTATACGTTATACGTTATACGTTATACGTTATACGTTATACGTTACACGTTATACGTTACACGTTATACGTTATACGTTATACGTTATACGTTATACGTTATTCGTTATACGTTATACGTTATACGTTATACGTTATACGTTATGCGTTATAGGATATACGTTATACGTTATTCGTTGTACGTTATACGTTATACGTTATACGTTATATGTTATACGTCATGCGATATACGTTATACGTTATTCGTTATACGGTATACGTTAAACGTTGTACGTTATACGTTATACGTTATACGTTATACGTTATACGTTATACGTTATACGTTGGACGTTATACGTTATACGTTATACGTTATACGCCATACGTTATACGTTATACGTTATACGTTATACGTTATACGTTATACGTTATACGTTATACGTTATACGTTATACGTTATACGTTATACGTTATACGTTATACGTTATACGTTATACGTTCTACGTTATACGTTATACGTTAAGCGTTGTACGTTATACGTTATACGTAATACGTTATACGTTATACGTTATACGTTATGCGTTATACGTTATACGTTATACGTTATACGTTATACGTTATACGTTATACGTTATACGTTATACGTTATACGTTATACGTTATACGTTATACGTTATACGTTATACGTTATACGTTATACGTTATACGTTATACGTTATACGTTATACGTTATACGTTAATCGTTGTACGTTATACGTTATACGTTATACGTTATACGTTATACGTTATACGTTATACGTTATACGTTATACGTTGTACGTTATACGTTCTACGTTATACGTTATACGTTAAACATTGTACGTTATACGTTATACGTCATACGATATACGTTATACGTTATACGTTATACGTTATACGTTATACGTTCTACGTTATACGTTATACGTTAAACGTTGTACGTTATACGTTACACGTTATACGTTATACGTTATACGTTATACGTTATACGTTGTACGTTATACGTTATACGTTATACGTTATACGTTATACGTTATACGTTAAACGTTGTACGTTATACGTTATACGTTATACGTTATACGTTATACGTTATACGTTATACGTTATACGTTATACGTTATACGTTATACCTTATACGTTATACGTTATACGTTATACGTTATACATTATACGTTATACGTTGAACGTTGTACGATATACGTTATACGTTATACGTTATACGTTATACGTTATACGTTAAACGTTGTACGTTATACGTTATACGTCATACGTTATACGTTATACGTTATACGTTATACGTTCTACGTTATACGTTATACGTTAAACGTTGTACGTTATACGTTATACGTTATACGTTATTCGTTATACGTTATTCGTTATACGTTATACGTTATACGTTATACGTTATACGTTATACGTTATACGTTATACGTTATACGTTATACGTTATACGTTCTACGTTATACGTTATACGTTAAACGTTGTACGTTATACGTTATACGTTATACGTTATACGTTATACGTTATGCGTTATGCGTTATACGTTATACGTTGTACGTTATACATTATACGTTATACGTTATACGTTATACGTTATACGTTAAACGTTGTACGTTATACGTTATACGTTATACGTTATACGTTATACGTTATACGTTATACGTTATACGTTATACGTTATACCTTATACGTTAAACGTTATACGTTATACGTTATACGTTATACGTTATACGTTATACGTTCTACGTTATACGTTATACGTTATACGTTATACGTTATACGTTATGTGTTATACGTTATACGTTATACGTTATACGTTATACGTTATACGTTATACGTTATACGTAATATGTAATACGTCATCCGTTTTACGTTAATCGTTATACGTTATACGTTATACGCTATACGTTATACGTTATACGTTATACGTTATACGTTATACGTTATACGTTATACGTTATACGTTATACGTTAAACATTGTACGTTATACGTTATACGTCATACGATATACGTTATACGTTATACGTTATACGTTATACGTTATACGTTCTACGTTATACGTTATACGTTAAACGTTGTACGTTATACGTTACACGTTATACGTTATACGTTATACGTTATACGTTATACGTTGTACGTTATACGTTATACGTTATACGTTATACGTTATACGTTATACGTTAAACGTTGTACGTTATACGTTATACGTTATACGTTATACGTTATACGTTATACGTTATACGTTATACGTTATACGTTATACGTTATACCTTATACGTTATACGTTATACGTTATACGTTATACATTATACGTTATACGTTGAACGTTGTACGATATACGTTATACGTTATACGTTATACGTTATACGTTATACGTTAAACGTTGTACGTTATACGTTATACGTCATACGTTATACGTTATACGTTATACGTTATACGTTCTACGTTATACGTTATACGTTAAACGTTGTACGTTATACGTTATACGTTATACGTTATTCGTTATACGTTATTCGTTATACGTTATACGTTATACGTTATACGTTATACGTTATACGTTATACGTTATACGTTATACGTTATACGTTATACGTTCTACGTTATACGTTATACGTTAAACGTTGTACGTTATACGTTATACGTTATACGTTATACGTTATACGTTATACGTTATGCGTTATACGTTATACGTTATACGTTATACGTTATACGTTACACGTTATACGTTATACGTTATACGTTATACGTTATACTTTATACGTTATACGTTATACGTTAAACGTTGTACGTTATACGTTATACGTTATACGTTATTCGTTATACGTTATACGTTATACGTTATACGTTATACGTTATACGTTATACGTTATACGTTATGCGTTATAGGATATACGTTATACGTTACACGTTGTACGTTATACGTTATACGTTGTACGTTATACGTTCTACGTTATACGTTATACGTTAAACGTTGTACGTTATACGTTATACGTCATACGTTATACGTTATACGTTATACGTTATACGTTCTACGTTATACGTTATACGTTAAACATTGTACGTTATACGTTATACGTTATACGTTATACGTTATGCGTTATACGTTACACGTTATACGTTATACGTTATACGTTATACGTTATACGTTATACGTTATACGTTATACGTTATACGTTATACGTTATACGTAATATGTAATACGTCATACGTTTTACGTTAATCGTTATACGTTATACGTTATACGTTATACGTTATACGTTATACGTTATGCGTTATAGGATATACGTTATACGTTATACTTTGTACGTTATACGTTATACGTTGTACGTTATACGTTCTACGTTATACGTTATACGTTAAACGTTGTACGTTATACGTTATACGTCATACGTTATACGTTATACGTTATACGTTATACGTTCTACGTTATACGTTATACGTTAAACGTTGTACGTTATACGTTATACGTTATACGTTATACGTTATACGTTATACGTTATGCGTTATACGTTATACGTTAAACGTTGTACGTTATACGTTATACGTTATACGTTATACGTTATACGTTATACGTTATGTGTTATACGTTATACGTTATACGTTATACGTTATACGTTATACGTTATACGTTATACGTTATACGTTATACGTTATACGTTATACGTTATACGTTATACGTTATACGTTATACGTAATATGTAATACGTCATACGTTTTACGTTAATCCTTATACGTTATACGTTATACGCTATACGTTATACGTTATACGTTATACGTTATACGTTATACGTTATACGTTATACGTTATACGTTATACGTTATACGTTATACGTTATACGTTATACGTTATACGTTATACGTTATACGTTATACGTTATACGTTATACGTTATACGTTATACGTTATACGTTATACGTTATACGTTATACGTTATACGTTATACGTTATACGTTATACGTTATACGTTATACGTTATACGTTATACGTTATACGTTATACGTTATACGTTATACGTTATACGTTATACGTTATACGTTATGCGTTATAGGATATACGTTATACGTTATACGTTGTACGTTATACGTTATACGTTATACGTTATACGTTATACGTTATACGTTATACGTTAAACGATGTACGTTATACGTTATACGTTATACGTTATACGTTATACGTTATACGTTATACGTTATACGTTATACGTTATACGTTATACGTTATACGTTATACGTTATACGTTAAACGTTGTACGTTATACGTTATACGATATACGTTATACGTTATACGTTATACGTTATACGTTATACGTTATACGTTATACGTTATACGTTATACGTTATACGTTATACGTTCTACGTTATACGTTATACGTTATACGTTATACGTTATACGTTACACGTTATACGTTACACGTTATACGTTACACGTTATACGTTATACGTTATACGTTATACGTTATACGTTATACGTTATACGTTATACGTTATACGTTATACGTTATACGTTAAACGTTGTACGTTATACGTTATACGATATACGTTATACGTTATACGTTATACGTTATACGTTATACGTTATACGTTATACGTTATACGTTATACGTTATACGTTATACGTTCTACGTTATACGTTATACGTTATACGTTATACGTTATACGTTACACGTTATACGTTACACGTTATACGTTACACGTTATACGTTATACGTTATACGTTATACGTTATACGTTATACGTTATACGTTATACGTTATACGTTATACGTTATACGTTATACGTTATACGTTATACGTTATACGTTATACGTTATACGTTATATGTTATACGTCATGCGATATACGTTATACGTTATTCGTTATACGGTATACGTTAAACGTTGTACGTTATACGTTATACGTTATACGTTATACGTTATACGTTGGACGTTATACGTTATACGTTATACGTTATACGCCATACGTTATACGTTATACGTTATACGTTATACGTTATACGTTATACGTTATACGTTATACGTTATACGTTATACGTTATACGTTATACGTTATACGTTATACGTTATACGTTATACGTTATACGTTCTACGTTATACGTTATACGTTAAGCGTTGTACGTTATACGTTATACGTTATACGTTATACGTTATACGTTATACGTTATGCGTTATACGTTATACGTTATACGTTATACGTTATACGTTATACGTTATACGTTATACGTTATACGTTATACGTTATACGTTATACGTTATACGTTATACGTTATACGTTATACGTTATACGTTATACGTTATACGTTATACGTTAAACGTTGTACGTTATACGTTATACGTTATACGTTATACGTTATACGTTATACGTTATACGTTATACGTTATACGTTGTACGTTATACGTTCTACGTTATACGTTATACGTTAAACATTGTACGTTATACGTTATACGTCATACGATATACGTTATACGTTATACGTTATACGTTATACGTTATACGTTCTACGTTATACGTTATACGTTAAAAGTTGTACGTTATACGTTACACGTTATACGTTATACGTTATACGTTATACGTTATACGTTGTACGTTATACGTTATACGTTATACGTTATACGTTATACCTTATACGTTATACGTTATACGTTATACGTTATACGTTATACATTATACGTTATACGTTGAACGTTGTACGATATACGTTATACGTTATACGTTATACGTTATACGTTATACGTTATACGTTAAACGTTGTACGTTATACGTTATACGTCATACGTTATACGTTATACGTTATACGTTATACGTTCTACGTTATACGTTATACGTTAAACGTTGTACGTTATACGTTATACGTTATACGTTATTCGTTATACGTTATACGTTATACGTTATACGTTATACGTTATACGTTATACGTTATACGTTATACGTTATACGTTATACGTTATACGTTATACGTTATACGTTATACGTTATACGTTCTACGTTATACGTTATACGTTAAACGTTGTACGTTATACGTTATACGTTATACGTTATACGTTATACGTTATACGTTATGCGTTATACGTTATACGTTGTACGTTATACGTTATACGTTATACGTTGTACGTTATACGTTATACGTTATATGTTATACGTCATGCGATATACGTTATACGTTATTCGTTATACGGTATACGTTAAACGTTATACGTTATACGTTATACGTTATACGTTATACGTAATATGTAATACGTCATACGTTTTACGTTAATCGTTATACGTTATACGTTATACGTTATACGTTATACGTTATACGTTATGCGTTATAGGATATACGTTATACGTTATACTTTGTACGTTATACGTTATACGTTGTACGTTATACGTTCTACGTTATACGTTATACGTTAAACGTTGTACGTTATACGTTATACGTCATACGTTATACGTTATACGTTATACGTTATACGTTCTACGTTATACGTTATACGTTAAACGTTGTACGTTATACGTTATACGTTATACGTTATACGTTATACGTTATACGTTATGCGTTATACGTTATACGTTAAACGTTGTACGTTATACGTTATACGTTATACGTTATACGTTATACGTTATACGTTATGTGTTATACGTTATACGTTATACGTTATACGTTATACGTTATACGTTATACGTTATACGTTATACGTTATACGTTATACGTTATACGTTATACGTTATACGTAATATGTAATACGTCATACGTTTTACGTTAATCCTTATACGTTATACGTTATACGCTATACGTTATACGTTATACGTTATACGTTATACGTTATACGTTATACGTTATACGTTATACGTTATACGTTATACGTTATACGTTATACGTTATACGTTATACGTTATACGTTATACGTTATACGTTATACGTTATACGTTATACGTTATACGTTATACGTTATACGTTATACGTTATACGTTATACGTTATACGTTATACGTTATACGTTATACGTTATACGTTATACGTTATACGTTATACGTTATACGTTATACGTTATACGTTATACGTTATACGTTATACGTTATACGTTATACGTTCTACGTTATACGTTATACGTTATACGTTATACGTTATACGTTACACGTTATACGTTACACGTTATACGTTACACGTTATACGTTATACGTTATACGTTATACGTTATACGTTATACGTTATACGTTATACGTTATACGTTATACGTTATACGTTATACGTTATACGTTATACGTTATACGTTATACGTTATACGTTATACGTTATACGTTATACGTTATACGTTATGCGTTATAGGATATACGTTATACGTTATTCGTTGTACGTTATACGTTATACGTTATACGTTATATGTTATACGTCATGCGATATACGTTATACGTTATTCGTTATACGGTATACGTTAAACGTTGTACGTTATACGTTATACGTTATACGTTATACGTTATACGTTGGACGTTATACGTTATACGTTATACGTTATACGCCATACGTTATACGTTATACGTTATACGTTATACGTTATACGTTATACGTTATACGTTATACGTTATACGTTATACGTTATACGTTATACGTTATACGTTATACGTTATACGTTATACGTTATACGTTATACGTTCTACGTTATACGTTATACGTTAAGCGTTGTACGTTATACGTTATACGTTATACGTTATACGTTATACGTTATACGTTATGCGTTATACGTTATACGTTATACGTTATACGTTATACGTTATACGTTATACGTTATACGTTATACGTTATACGTTATACGTTATACGTTATACGTTATACGTTATACGTTATACGTTATACGTTATACGTTATACGTTAAACGTTGTACGTTATACGTTATACGTTATACGTTATACGTTATACGTTATACGTTATACGTTATACGTTATACGTTGTACGTTATACGTTCTACGTTATACGTTATACGTTAAACATTGTACGTTATACGTTATACGTCATACGATATACGTTATACGTTATACGTTATACGTTATACGTTATACGTTCTACGTTATACGTTATACGTTAAAAGTTGTACGTTATACGTTACACGTTATACGTTATACGTTATACGTTATACGTTATACGTTGTACGTTATACGTTATACGTTATACGTTATACGTTATACCTTATACGTTATACGTTATACGTTATACGTTATACGTTATACATTATACGTTATACGTTGAACGTTGTACGATATACGTTATACGTTATACGTTATACGTTATACGTTATACGTTATACGTTAAACGTTGTACGTTATACGTTATACGTCATACGTTATACGTTATACGTTATACGTTATACGTTATACGTTATACGTTATACGTTAAACGTTGTACGTTATACGTTATACGTTATACGTTATTCGTTATACGTTATACGTTATACGTTATACGTTATACGTTATACGTTATACGTTATACGTTATACGTTATACGTTATACGTTATACGTTATACGTTATACGTTATACGTTATACGTTCTACGTTATACGTTATACGTTAAACGTTGTACGTTATACGTTATACGTTATACGTTATACGTTATACGTTATACGTTATGCGTTATACGTTATACGTTGTACGTTATACGTTATACGTTATACGTTGTACGTTATACGTTATACGTTATATGTTATACGTCATGCGATATACGTTATACGTTATTCGTTATACGGTATACGTTAAACGTTGTACGTTATACGTTATACGTTATACGTTATACGTTATACGTTGGACGTTATACGTTATACGTTATACGTTATACGCCATACGTTATACGTTATACGTTATACGTTATACGTTATACGTTATACGTTATACGTTATACGTTATACGTTATACGTTATACGTTATACGTTATACGTTATACGTTATACGTTATACGTTATACGTTATACGTTATACGTTATACGTTATACGTTATACGTTCCACGTTATACGTTATACGTTAAGCGTTGTACGTTAAGCGTTGTACGTTATACGTTATACGTTATACGTTATACGTTATACGTTATACGTTATACGTTATGCGTTATACGTTATACGTTATACGTTATACGTTATACGTTATACGTTATACGTTATACGTTATACGTTATACGTTATACGTTATACGTTATACGTTATACGTTATACGTTATACGTTATACGTTATACGTTATACGTTATACGTTAAACGTTGTACGTTATACGTTATACGTTATACGTTATACGTTATACGTTATACGTTATACGTTATGCGTTATACGTTATACGTTATACGTTATACGTTATACGTTATACGTTATACGTTAAGCGTTGTACGTTATACGTTATACGTTATACGTTATACGTTATACGTTCTACGTTATACGTTATACGTTAAACGTTGTACGTTATACGTTATACGTTATACGTTATTCGTTATACGTTATACGTTATACGTTATACATTATACGTTATACGTTATACGTTATACGTTATGCGTTATAGGATATACGTTATACGTTATACGTTGTACGTTATACGTTATACGTTGTACGTTATACGTTCTACGTTATACGTTATACGTTAAACGTTGTACGTTATACGTTATACGTCATACGTTATACGTTATACGTTATACGTTATACGTTCTACGTTATACGTTATACGTTAAACGTTGTACGTTATACGTTATACGTTATACGTTATACGTTATACGTTATACGTTATACGTTATACGTTATGCGTTATAGGATATACGTTATACGTTATACGTTGTACGTTATACGTTATACGTTGTACGTTATACGTTCTACGTTATACGTTATACGTTAAACGTTGTACGTTATACGTTCTACGTCATACGTTATACGTTATACGTTATACGTTATACGTTCTACGTTATACGTTATATGTTGAACGTTGTACGATATACGTTATACGTTATACGTTATACGTTATACGTTATACGTTAAACGTTGTACGTTATACGTTATACGTTATACGTTATACGTCATACGTTCTACGTTATACGTTATACGTTATACGTTATGCGTTATACGTTATACGTTATACGTTATACGTTATACGTTATACGTTATACGTTATACGTTATACGTTATACGTTATACGTAATATGTAATACGTCATACGTTTTACGTTAATCGTTATACGTTATACGTTATACGCTATACGTTATACGTTATACGTTATACGTTATACGTTATACGTTATACGTTACACGTTATACGTTATACGTTATACGTTATACGTTATACGTTATACGTTATACGTTATACGTTATACGTTATACGTTATACGTTATACGTTATACGTTATACGTTATACGTTATACGTTATACGTTATACGTTATACGTTATACGTTATACGTTATGCGTTATAGGATATACGTTATACGTTATACGTTGTACATTATACGTTATACGTTATACGTTATACGTTATACGTTATACGTTATACGTTAAACGTTGTACGTTATACGTTATACGATATACGTTATACGTTATACGTTATACGTTATACGTTATACGTTATACGTTATACGTTATACGTTATACGTTATACGTTATACGTTATGCGTTATAGGATATACGTTATACGTTATACGTTGTACGTTATACGTTATACGTTGTACGTTATACGTTCTACGTTATACGTTATACGTTAAACGTTGTACGTTATACGTTCTACGTCATACGTTATACGTTATACGTTATACGTTATACGTTCTACGTTATACGTTATACGTTGAACGTTGTACGATATACGTTATACGTTATACGTTATACGTTATACGTTATACGTTAAACGTTGTACGTTATACGTTATACGTTATACGTTATACGTTATGCGTTATAGGATATACGTTATACGTTATACGTTGTACGTTATACGTTATACGTTGTACGTTATACGTTCTACGTTATACGTTATACGTTAAACGTTGTACGTTATACGTTATACGTCATACGTTATACGTTATACGTTATACGTTATACGTTCTACGTTATACGTTATACGTTAAACGTTGTACGTTATACGTTATACGTTGTACGTTATACGTTATACGTTATACGTTATACGTTATACGTTATGCGTTATAGGATATACGTTATACGTTATACGTTGTACGTTATACGTTATACGTTGTACGTTATACGTTCTACGTTATACGTTATACGTTAAACGTTGTACGTTATACGTTCTACGTCATACGTTATACGTTATACGTTATACGTTATACGTTCTACGTTATACGTTATACGTTGAACGTTGTACGATATACGTTATACGTTATACGTTATACGTTATACGTTATACGTTAAACGTTGTACGTTATACGTTATACGTTATACGTTATACGTCATACGTTCTACGTTATACGTTATACGTTATACGTTATGCGTTATACGTTATACGTTATACGTTATACGTTCTACGTTATACGTTATACGTTAAACGTTGTACGTTATACGTTCTACGTCATACGTTATACGTTATACGTTATACGTTCTACGTTCTACCGTTGAACGTTGTACGATATACGTTATACGTTATACGTTATACGTTATACGTTGTACGTTAAACGTTGTACGTTATACGTTATACGTTATACGTTATACGTCATACGTTCTACGTTATACGTTATACGTTATACGTTATGCGTTATACGTTATACGTTATACGTTATACGTTATACGTTATACGTTATACGTTATACGTTATACGTTATACGTTATACGTAATATGTAATACGTCATACGTTTTACGTTAATCGTTATACGTTATACGTTATACGCTATACGTTATACGTTATACGTTATACGTTATACGTTATACGTTATACGTTACACGTTATACGTTATACGTTATACGTTATACGTTATACGTTATACGTTATACGTTATACGTTATACGTTATACGTTATACGTTATACGTTATACGTTATACGTTATACGTTATACGTTATACGTTATACGTTATACGTTATACGTTATACGTTATGCGTTATACGTTATGCGTTATAGGATATACGTTATACGTTATACGTTGTACATTATACGTTATACGTTATACGTTATACGTTATACGTTATACGTTATACGTTAAACGTTGTACGTTATACGTTATACGATATACGTTATACGTTATACGTTATACGTTATACGTTATACGTTATACGTTATACGTTATACGTTATGCGTTATACGTTATGCGTTATAGGATATACGTTATACGTTATACGTTGTACATTATACGTTATACGTTATACGTTATACGTTATACGTTATACGTATACTTACGTTAAACGTTGTACGTTATACGTTATACGATATACGTTATACGTTATACGTTATACGTTATACGTTATACGTTATACGTTATACGTTATACGTTATACGTTATACGTTATACGTTGTACGTTATACGTTATACGTTATACGTTATACGTTAGACGTTGTACGTTATACGTTATACGTTATACGTTATACGCTATACGTTATACGTTATACGTTATACGTTATACGTTATACGTTATACGTTATACGTTATACGATATACGTTATACGTTATACGTTATGCGTTATAGGATATACGTTATACGTTATTCGTTGTACGTTATACGTTATACGTTATACGTTATATGTTATACGTCATGCGATATACGTTATACGTTATTCGTTATACGGTATACGTTAAACGTTGTACGTTATACGTTATACGTTATACGTTATACGTTATACGTTATACGTTGGACGTTATACGTTATACGTTATACGTTATACGCCATACGTTATACGTTATACGTTATACGTTATACGTTATACGTTATACGTTATACGTTATACGTTATACGTTATACGTTATACGTTATACGTTATACGTTATACGTTATACGTTATACGTTATACGTTATACGTTATACGTTATACGTTATACGTTATACGTTATACGTTATACGTTAAACGTTGTACGTTATACGTTATACGTTATACGTTATACGTTATACGTTATACGTTATACGTTATGCGTTATACGTTATACGTTATACGTTATACGTTATACGTTATACGTTATACGTTATACGTTATACGTTATACGTTATACGTTATACGTTATACGTTATACGTTATACGTTATACGTTATACGTTATACGTTATACGTTATACGTTATACGTTATACGTTAAACGTTGTACGTTATACGTTATACGTTATACGTTATACGTTATACGTTATACGTTATACGTTATACGTTATACGTTATACGTTATACGTTGTACGTTATACGTTCTACGTTATACGTTATACGTTAAACATTGTACGTTATACGTTATGCGTCATACGATATACGTTATACGTTATACGTTATACGTTATACGTTATACGTTCGTTATACGTTATACGTTAAACGTTGTACGTTATACGTTACACGTTATACGTTATACGTTATACGTTATACGTTATACGTTGTACGTTATACGTTATACGTTATACGTTATACGTTATACGTTATACGTTAAACGTTGTACGTTATACGTTATACGTTATACGTTATACGTTATACGTTATACGTCATACGTTATACGTTATACGTTATACGTTATACGTTCTACGTTATACGTTATACGTTAAACGTTGTACGTTATACGTTATACGTTATACGTTATACGTTATACGTTATACGTTATGCGTTATACGTTATACGTTAAACGTTGTACGTTATACGTTATACGTTATACGTTATACGTTATACGTTATACGTTATGCGTTATACGTTATACGTTATACGTTATACGTTATACGTTATACGTCATACGTTATACGTTATACGTTATACGTTATACGTTATACGTTATACGTTATACGTTATACGTTATACGTAATATGTAATACGTCATACGTTTTACGTTAATCCTTATACGTTATACGTTATACGCTATACGTTATACGTTATACGTTATACGTTATACGTTATACGTTATACGTTATACGTTATACGTTATACGTTATACGTTATACGTTATACGTTATACGTTATACGTTATACGTTATACGTTATACGTTATACGTTATACGTTATACGTTATACGTTATACGTTATGCGTTATAGGATATACGTTATACGTTATACGTTGTACGTTATACGTTATACGTTATACGTTATACGTTATACGTTATACGTTATACGTTAAACGATGTACGTTATACGTTATACGTTATACGTTATACGTTATACGTTATACGTTATACGTTATACGTTATACGTTATACGTTATACGTTATACGTTATACGTTATACGTTATACGTTAAACGTTGTACGTTATACGTTATACGATATACGTTATACGTTATACGTTATACGTTATACGTTATACGTTATACGTTATACGTTATACGTTATACGTTATACGTTCTACGTTATACGTTATACGTTATATGTTATACGTTATACGTTACACGTTATACGTTACACGTTATACGTTACACGTTATACGTTACACGTTATACGTTATACGTTATACGTTATACGTTATACGTTATACGTTATACGTTATACGTTATACGTTATACGTTATACGTTATACGTTATACGTTATACGTTATACGTTATACGTTATACGTTATACGTTATACGTTATACGTTATACGTTATACGTTATGCGTTATAGGATATACGTTATACGTTATTCGTTGTACGTTATACGTTATACGTTATACGTTATATGTTATACGTCATGCGATATACGTTATACGTTATTCGTTATACGGTATACGTTAAACGTTGTACGTTATACGTTATACGTTATACGTTATACGTTATACGTTGGACGTTATACGTTATACGTTATACGTTATACGCCATACGTTATACGTTATACGTTATACGTTATACGTTATACGTTATACGTTATACGTTATACGTTATACGTTATACGTTATACGTTATACGTTATACGTTATACGTTATACGTTATACGTTATACGTTATACGTTATACGTTATACGTTCTACGTTATACGTTATACGTTAAGCGTTGTACGTTATACGTTATACGTTAAACGATGTACGTTATACGTTATACGTTATACGTTATACGTTATACGTTATACGTTATACGTTATACGTTATACGTTATACGTTATACGTTATACGTTATACGTTATACGTTATACGTTAAACGTTGTACGTTATACGTTATACGATATACGTTATACGTTATACGTTATACGTTATACGTTATACGTTATACGTTATACGTTATACGTTATACGTTATACGTTCTACGTTATACGTTATACGTTATACGTTATATGTTATACGTTATACGTTACACGTTATACGTTACACGTTATACGTTATACGTTATACGTTATACGTTATACGTTATAAGTTATACGTTATACGTTATACGTTATACGTTATACGTTATACGTTATACGTTATACGTTATACGTTATACGTTATACGTTATACGTTATACGTTATACGTTATGCGTTATAGGATATACGTTATACGTTATTCGTTGTACGTTATACGTTATACGTTATACGTTATATGTTATACGTCATGCGATATACGTTATACGTTATTCGTTATACGGTATACGTTAAACGTTGTACGTTATACCTTATACGTTATACGTTATACGTTATACGTTGGACGTTATACGTTATACGTTATACGTCATACGCCATACGTTATACGTTATACGTTATACGTTATACGTTATACGTTATACGTTATACGTTATACGTTATACGTTATACGTTATACGTTATACGTTATACGTTATACGTTATACGTTATACGTTATACGTTATACGTTATACGTTATACGTTATACGTTATACGTTATACGTTCTACGTTATACGTTATACGTTAAGCGTTGTACGTTATACGTTATACGTTATACGTTATACGTTATACGTTATACGTTATGCGTTATACGTTATACGTTATACGTTATACGTTATACGTTATACGTTATACGTTATACGTTATACGTTATACGTTATACGTTATACGTTATACGTTATACGTTATACGTTATACGTTATACGTTATACGTTAAACGTTGTACGTTATACGTTATACGTTATACGTTACACGTTATACGTTATACGTTATACGTTATACGTTATACGTTGTACGTTATACGTTCTACGTTATACGTTATACGTTAAACATTGTACGTTATACGTTATACGTCATACGATATACGTTATACGTTATACGTTATACGTTATACGTTATACGTTCTACGTTATACGTTATACGTTAAAAGTTGTACGTTATACGTTACACGTTATACGTTATACGTTATACGTTATACGTTATACGTTGTACGTTATACGTTATACGTTATACGTTATACGTTATACCTTATACGTTATACGTTATACGTTATACGTTATACGTTATACATTATACGTTATACGTTGAACGTTGTACGATATACGTTATACGTTATACGTTATACGTTATACGTTATACGTTATACGTTAAACGTTGTACGTTATACGTTATACGTCATACGTTATACGTTATACGTTATACTTTATACGTTCTACGTTATTCGTTATACGTTAAACGTTGTACGTTATACGTTATACGTTATACGTTATTCGTTATACGTTATACGTTATACGTTATACGTTATACGTTATACGTTATACGTTATACGTTATACGTTATACGTTATACGTTATACGTTATACGTTATACGTTATACGTTATACGTTATACGTTATGCGTTATACGTTATACGTTGTACGTTATACGTTATACGTTATACGTTATACGTTATACGTTATACGTTATACGTTATACGTTATACGTTATACGTTATACGTTATACGTTATACGTTATACGTTATACGTTATACGTTATACGTTATACGTTATACGTTGTACGTTATACGTTATACGTTATACGTTATACGTTATACGTTATACGTTAAACGTTGTACGTTATACGTTATACGTTATACGTTATACGTTATACGTTATACGTTATACGTTATACGTTATACGTTATACGTTATACGTTATACGTTATACGTTATATGTTCTACGTTATACGTTATACGTTATATGTTATACGTCATGCGATATACGTTATACGTTATTCGTTATACGGTATACGTTAAACGTTGTACGTTATACGTTATACGTTATACGTTATACGTTATACGTTGGACGTTATACGTTATACGTTATACGTTATACGCCATACGTTATACGTTATACGTTATACGTTATACGTTATACGTTATACGTTATACGTTATACGTTATACGTTATACGTTATACGTTATACGTTCTACGTTATACGTTATACGTTAAGCGTTGTACGTTATACGTTATACGTTATACGTTATACGTTATACGTTATACGTTATACGTTATACGTTATACGTTATACGTTATACGTTATACGTTATACGTTATACGTTATACGTTGTACGTTATACGTTGTACGTTATACGTTATACGTTATACGTTATACGTTATACGTTATACGTTAAACGTTGTACGTTATACGTTATACGTTATACGTTATACGTTATACCTTATACGTTATACGTTATACGTTATACGTTATACGTTATACATTATACGTTATACGTTGAACGTTGTACGATATACGTTATACGTTATACGTTATACGTTATACGTTATACGTTATACGTTAAACGTTGTACGTTATACGTTATACGTCATACGTTATACGTTATACGTTATACGTTATACGTTATACGTTATACGTTATACGTTATACGTTATACGTTATACGTTATACGTTATACGTTAAACGTTGTACGTTATACGTTATACGTTATACGTTACACGTTATACGTTATACGTTATACGTTATACGTTATACGTTGTACGTTATACGTTCTACGTTATACGTTATACGTTAAACATTGTACGTTATACGTTATACGTCATACGATATACGTTATACGTTATACGTTATACGTTATACGTTATACGTTCTACGTTATACGTTATACGTTAAAAGTTGTACGTTATACGTTACACGTTATACGTTATACGTTATACGTTATACGTTATACGTTGTACGTTATACGTTATACGTTATACGTTATACGTTATACCTTATACGTTATACGTTATACGTTATACGTTATACGTTATACATTATACGTTATACGTTGAACGTTGTACGATATACGTTATACGTTATACGTTATACGTTATACGTTATACGTTATACGTTAAACGTTGTACGTTATACGTTATACGTCATACGTTATACGTTATACGTTATACTTTATACGTTCTACGTTATACGTTATACGTTAAACGTTGTACGTTATACGTTATACGTTATACGTTATTCGTTATACGTTATACGTTATACGTTATACGTTATACGTTATACGTTATACGTTATACGTTATACGTTATACGTTATACGTTATACGTTATACGTTATACGTTATACGTTATACGTTATACGTTATGCGTTATACGTTATACGTTGTACGTTATACGTTATACGTTATACGTTATACGTTATACGTTATACGTTATACGTTATACGTTATACGTTATACGTTATACGTTATACGTTATACGTTATACGTTATACGTTATACGTTATACGTTATACGTTGTACGTTATACGTTGTACGTTATACGTTATACGTTATACGTTATACGTTATACGTTATACGTTAAACGTTGTACGTTATACGTTATACGTTATACGTTATACGTTATACGTTATACGTTATACGTTATACGTTATACGTTATACGTTATACGTTATACATTATACGTTCTACGTTATACGTTATACGTTATATGTTATACGTCATGCGATATACGTTATACGTTATTCGTTATACGGTATACGTTAAACGTTGTACGTTATACGTTATACGTTATACGTTATACGTTATACGTTGGACGTTATACGTTATACGTTATACGTTATACGCCATACGTTATACGTTATACGTTATACGTTATACGTTATACGTTATACGTTATACGTTATACGTTATACGTTATACGTTATACGTTATACGTTATACGTTATACGTTATACGTTATACGTTATACGTTATACGTTATACGTTATACGTTATACGTTATACGTTATACGTTATACGTTATACGTTATACGTTATACGTTATACGTTATACGTTATACGTTATACGTTATACGTTATACGTTATACCTTATACGTTATACGTTATACGTTATACGTTATACATTATACGTTATACGTTGAACGTTGTACGATATACGTTATACGTTAAACGTTGTACGTTATACGTTATACGTTATACGTTATACGTTATACGTTATACGTTGGACGTTATACGTTATACGTTATACGTTATACGTTATACGTTATACGTTATACGTTATACGTTGGACGTTATACGTTATACGTTATACGTTATACGTTATACGTTATACGTTATACGTTATACGTTATACGTTATACGTTATACGTTATACGTTATACGTTATACGTTAAACGTTGTACGTTATACGTTATACGTTATACGTTATACGTTATACGTTATACGTTATACGTTATACGTTATACGTTATACGTTATACGTTGTACGTTATACGTTCTACGTTATACGTTATACGTTAAACATTGTACGTTATACGTTATGCGTCATACGATATACGTTATACGTTATACGTTATACGTTATACGTTATACGTTCTACGTTATACGTTATACGTTAAACGTTGTACGTTATACGTTACACGTTATACGTTATACGTTATACGTTATACGTTATACGTTGTACGTTATACGTTATACGTTATACGTTATACGTTATACGTTATACGTTAAACGTTGTACGTTATACGTTATACGTTATACGTTATACGTTATACGTTATACGTCATACGTTATACGTTATACGTTATACGTTATACGTTATACGTTCTACGTTATACGTTATACGTTAAACGTTGTACGTTATACGTTATACGTTATACGTTATACGTTATACGTTATACGTTATGCGTTATACGTTATACGTTAAACGTTGTACGTTATACGTTATACGTTATACGTTATACGTTATACGTTATACGTTATGCGTTATACGTTATACGTTATACGTTATACGTTATACGTTATACGTCATACGTTATACGTTATACGTTATACGTTATACGTTATACGTTATACGTTATACGTTATACGTTATACGTAATATGTAATACGTCATACGTTTTACGTTAATCCTTATACGTTATACGTTATACGCTATACGTTATACGTTATACGTTATACGTTATACGTTATACGTTATACGTTATACGTTATACGTTATACGTTATACGTTATACGTTATACGTTATACGTTATACGTTATACGTTATACGTTATACGTTATACGTTATACGTTATACGTTATACGTTATACGTTATACGTTATACGTTATACGTTATACGTTATGCGTTATAGGATATACGTTATACGTTATACGTTGTACGTTATACGTTATACGTTATACGTTATACGTTATACGTTATACGTTATACGTTAAACGATGTACGTTATACGTTATACGTTATACGTTATACGTTATACGTTATACGTTATACGTTATACGTTATACGTTATACGTTATACGTTATACGTTATACGTTATACGTTATACGTTAAACGTTGTACGTTATACGTTATACGATATACGTTATACGTTATACGTTATACGTTATACGTTATACGTTATACGTTATACGTTATACGTTATACGTTATACGTTCTACGTTATACGTTATACGTTATATGTTATACGTTATACGTTACACGTTATACGTTACACGTTATACGTTATACGTTATACGTTATACGTTATACGTTATACGTTATACGTTATACGTTATACGTTATACGTTATACGTTATACGTTATACGTTATACGTTATACGTTATACGTTATACGTTATACGTTATACGTTATACGTTATACGTTATACGTTATACGTTATGCGTTATAGGATATACGTTATACGTTATTCGTTGTACGTTATACGTTATACGTTATACGTTATATGTTATACGTCATGCGATATACGTTATACGTTATTCGTTATACGGTATACGTTAAACGTTGTACGTTATACGTTATACGTTATACGTTATACGTTATACGTTGGACGTTATACGTTATACGTTATACGTTATACGCCATACGTTATACGTTATACGTTATACGTTATACGTTATACGTTATACGTTATACGTTATACGTTATACGTTATACGTTATACGTTATACGTTATACGTTATACGTTATACGTTATACGTTATACGTTATACGTTATACGTTATACGTTCTACGTTATACGTTATACGTTAAGCGTTGTACGTTATACGTTATACGTTAAACGATGTACGTTATACGTTATACGTTATACGTTATACGTTATACGTTATACGTTATACGTTATACGTTATACGTTATACGTTATACGTTATACGTTATACGTTATACGTTATACGTTATACGTTATACGTTATACGTTATACGTTATACGTTATACGTTATACGTTATACGTTATACGTTATACGTTATACGTTATACGTTATACGTTATACGTTATACGTTATACGTTATACGTTATACGTTATACGTTATACGTTATACCTTATACGTTATACGTTATACGTTATACGTTATACATTATACGTTATACGTTGAACGTTGTACGATATACGTTATACGTTAAACGTTGTACGTTATACGTTATACGTTATACGTTATACGTTATACGTTATACGTTGGACGTTATACGTTATACGTTATACGTTATACGTTATACGTTATACGTTATACGTTATACGTTGGACGTTATACGTTATACGTTATACGTTATACGTTATACGTTATACGTTATACGTTATACGTTATACGTTATACGTTATACGTTATACGTTATACGTTATACGTTAAACGTTGTACGTTATACGTTATACGTTATACGTTATACGTTATACGTTATACGTTATACGTTATACGTTATACGTTATACGTTATACGTTGTACGTTATACGTTCTACGTTATACGTTATACGTTAAACATTGTACGTTATACGTTATGCGTCATACGATATACGTTATACGTTATACGTTATACGTTATACGTTATACGTTCTACGTTATACGTTATACGTTAAACGTTGTACGTTATACGTTACACGTTATACGTTATACGTTATACGTTATACGTTATACGTTGTACGTTATACGTTATACGTTATACGTTATACGTTATACGTTATACGTTAAACGTTGTACGTTATACGTTATACGTTATACGTTATACGTTATACGTTATACGTCATACGTTATACGTTATACGTTATACGTTATACGTTATACGTTCTACGTTATACGTTATACGTTAAACGTTGTACGTTATACGTTATACGTTATACGTTATACGTTATACGTTATACGTTATGCGTTATACGTTATACGTTAAACGTTGTACGTTATACGTTATACGTTATACGTTATACGTTATACGTTATACGTTATGCGTTATACGTTATACGTTATACGTTATACGTTATACGTTATACGTCATACGTTATACGTTATACGTTATACGTTATACGTTATACGTTATACGTTATACGTTATACGTTATACGTAATATGTAATACGTCATACGTTTTACGTTAATCCTTATACGTTATACGTTATACGCTATACGTTATACGTTATACGTTATACGTTATACGTTATACGTTATACGTTATACGTTATACGTTATACGTTATACGTTATACGTTATACGTTATACGTTATACGTTATACGTTATACGTTATACGTTATACGTTATACGTTATACGTTATACGTTATACGTTATACGTTATACGTTATACGTTATACGTTATGCGTTATAGGATATACGTTATACGTTATACGTTGTACGTTATACGTTATACGTTATACGTTATACGTTATACGTTATACGTTATACGTTAAACGATGTACGTTATACGTTATACGTTATACGTTATACGTTATACGTTATACGTTATACGTTATACGTTATACGTTATACGTTATACGTTATACGTTATACGTTATACGTTATACGTTAAACGTTGTACGTTATACGTTATACGATATACGTTATACGTTATACGTTATACGTTATACGTTATACGTTATACGTTATACGTTATACGTTATACGTTATACGTTCTACGTTATACGTTATACGTTATATGTTATACGTTATACGTTACACGTTATACGTTACACGTTATACGTTATACGTTATACGTTATACGTTATACGTTATACGTTATACGTTATACGTTATACGTTATACGTTATACGTTATACGTTATACGTTATACGTTATACGTTATACGTTATACGTTATACGTTATACGTTATACGTTATACGTTATACGTTATACGTTATGCGTTATAGGATATACGTTATACGTTATTCGTTGTACGTTATACGTTATACGTTATACGTTATATGTTATACGTCATGCGATATACGTTATACGTTATTCGTTATACGGTATACGTTAAACGTTGTACGTTATACGTTATACGTTATACGTTATACGTTATACGTTGGACGTTATACGTTATACGTTATACGTTATACGCCATACGTTATACGTTATACGTTATACGTTATACGTTATACGTTATACGTTATACGTTATACGTTATACGTTATACGTTATACGTTATACGTTATACGTTATACGTTATACGTTATACGTTATACGTTATACGTTATACGTTATACGTTCTACGTTATACGTTATACGTTAAGCGTTGTACGTTATACGTTATACGTTAAACGATGTACGTTATACGTTATACGTTATACGTTATACGTTATACGTTATACGTTATACGTTATACGTTATACGTTATACGTTATACGTTATACGTTATACGTTATACGTTATACGTTAAACGTTGTACGTTATACGTTATACGATATACGTTATACGTTATACGTTATACGTTATACGTTATACGTTATACGTTATACGTTATACGTTATACGTTATACGTTCTACGTTATACGTTATACGTTATACGTTATATGTTATACGTTATACGTTACACGTTATACGTTACACGTTATACGTTATACGTTATACGTTATACGTTATACGTTATACGTTATACGTTATACGTTATACGTTATACGTTATACGTTATACGTTATACGTTATACGTTATACGTTATACGTTATACGTTATACGTTATACGTTATACGTTATGCGTTATAGGATATACGTTATACGTTATTCGTTGTACGTTATACGTTATACGTTATACGTTATATGTTATACGTCATGCGATATACGTTATACGTTATTCGTTATACGGTATACGTTAAACGTTGTACGTTATACGTTATACGTTATACGTTATACGTTATACGTTGGACGTTATACGTTATACGTTATACGTCATACGCCATACGTTATACGTTATACGTTATACGTTATACGTTATACGTTATACGTTATACGTTATACGTTATACGTTATACGTTATACGTTATACGTTATACGTTATACGTTATACGTTATACGTTATACGTTATACGTTATACGTTATACGTTATACGTTCTACGTTATACGTTATACGTTAAGCGTTGTACGTTATACGTTATACGTTATACGTTATACGTTATACGTTATACGTTATGCGTTATACGTTATACGTTATACGTTATACGTTATACGTTATACGTTATACGTTATACGTTATACGTTATACGTTATACGTTATACGTTATACGTTATACGTTATACGTTATACGTTATACGTTATACGTTAAACGTTGTACGTTATACGTTATACGTTATACGTTACACGTTATACGTTATACGTTATACGTTATACGTTATACGTTGTACGTTATACGTTCTACGTTATACGTTATACGTTAAACATTGTACGTTATACGTTATACGTCATACGATATACGTTATACGTTATACGTTATACGTTATACGTTATACGTTCTACGTTATACGTTATACGTTAAAAGTTGTACGTTATACGTTACACGTTATACGTTATACGTTATACGTTATACGTTATACGTTGTACGTTAT
Organism: Ptiloglossa arizonensis; assembly: GCF_051014685.1. Taxonomy (NCBI): domain Eukaryota; kingdom Metazoa; phylum Arthropoda; class Insecta; order Hymenoptera; family Colletidae; genus Ptiloglossa; species Ptiloglossa arizonensis. The sequence continues at coordinate 534,733 of NW_027478693.1, read as the reverse complement.
ACGTTATACGTTATACGTTATACGTTATACCTTATACGTTATACGTTATACGTTATACGTTATACGTTATACATTATACGTTATACGTTGAACGTTGTACGATATACGTTATACGTTATACGTTATACGTTATACGTTATACGTTATACGTTAAACGTTGTACGTTATACGTTATACGTCATACGTTATACGTTATACGTTATACTTTATACGTTCTACGTTATACGTTATACGTTAAACGTTGTACGTTATACGTTATACGTTATACGTTATTCGTTATACGTTATACGTTATACGTTATACGTTATACGTTATACGTTATACGTTATACGTTATACGTTATACGTTATACGTTATACGTTATACGTTATACGTTATACGTTATACGTTATACGTTATGCGTTATACGTTATACGTTGTACGTTATACGTTATACGTTATACGTTATACGTTATACGTTATACGTTATACGTTATACGTTATACGTTATACGTTATACGTTATACGTTATACGTTATACGTTATACGTTGTACGTTATACGTTATACGTTATACGTTATACGTTATACGTTATACGTTAAACGTTGTACGTTATACGTTATACGTTATACGTTATACGTTATACGTTATACGTTATACGTTATACGTTATACGTTATACGTTATACGTTATATGTTCTACGTTATACGTTATACGTTATATGTTATACGTCATGCGATATACGTTATACGTTATTCGTTATACGGTATACGTTAAACGTTGTACGTTATACGTTATACGTTATACGTTATACGTTATACGTTGGACGTTATACGTTATACGTTATACGTTATACGCCATACGTTATACGTTATACGTTATACGTTATACGTTATACGTTATACGTTATACGTTATACGTTATACGTTATACGTTATACGTTATACGTTCTACGTTATACGTTATACGTTAAGCGTTGTACGTTATACGTTATACGTTATACGTTATACGTTATACGTTATACGTTATACGTTATACGTTATACGTTATACGTTATACGTTATACGTTATACGTTATACGTTATACGTTGTACGTTATACGTTGTACGTTATACGTTATACGTTATACGTTATACGTTATACGTTATACGTTAAACGTTGTACGTTATACGTTATACGTTATACGTTATACGTTATACCTTATACGTTATACGTTATACGTTATACGTTATACGTTATACATTATACGTTATACGTTGAACGTTGTACGATATACGTTATACGTTATACGTTATACGTTATACGTTATACGTTATACGTTAAACGTTGTACGTTATACGTTATACGTCATACGTTATACGTTATACGTTATACGTTATACGTTATACGTTATACGTTATACGTTATACGTTATACGTTATACGTTATACGTTATACGTTATACGTTAAACGTTGTACGTTATACGTTATACGTTATACGTTACACGTTATACGTTATACGTTATACGTTATACGTTATACGTTGTACGTTATACGTTCTACGTTATACGTTATACGTTAAACATTGTACGTTATACGTTATACGTCATACGATATACGTTATACGTTATACGTTATACGTTATACGTTATACGTTCTACGTTATACGTTATACGTTAAAAGTTGTACGTTATACGTTACACGTTATACGTTATACGTTATACGTTATACGTTATACGTTGTACGTTATACGTTATACGTTATACGTTATACGTTATACCTTATACGTTATACGTTATACGTTATACGTTATACGTTATACATTATACGTTATACGTTGAACGTTGTACGATATACGTTATACGTTATACGTTATACGTTATACGTTATACGTTATACGTTAAACGTTGTACGTTATACGTTATACGTCATACGTTATACGTTATACGTTATACTTTATACGTTCTACGTTATACGTTATACGTTAAACGTTGTACGTTATACGTTATACGTTATACGTTATTCGTTATACGTTATACGTTATACGTTATACGTTATACGTTATACGTTATACGTTATACGTTATACGTTATACGTTATACGTTATACGTTATACGTTATACGTTATACGTTATACGTTATACGTTATGCGTTATACGTTATACGTTGTACGTTATACGTTATACGTTATACGTTATACGTTATACGTTATACGTTATACGTTATACGTTATACGTTATACGTTATACGTTATACGTTATACGTTATACGTTATACGTTATACGTTATACGTTGTACGTTATACGTTGTACGTTATACGTTATACGTTATACGTTATACGTTATACGTTATACGTTAAACGTTGTACGTTATACGTTATACGTTATACGTTATACGTTATACGTTATACGTTATACGTTATACGTTATACGTTATACGTTATACGTTATACATTATACGTTCTACGTTATACGTTATACGTTATATGTTATACGTCATGCGATATACGTTATACGTTATTCGTTATACGGTATACGTTAAACGTTGTACGTTATACGTTATACGTTATACGTTATACGTTATACGTTGGACGTTATACGTTATACGTTATACGTTATACGCCATACGTTATACGTTATACGTTATACGTTATACGTTATACGTTATACGTTATACGTTATACGTTATACGTTATACGTTATACGTTATACGTTATACGTTATACGTTATACGTTATACGTTATACGTTATACGTTATACGTTATACGTTATACGTTATACGTTATACGTTATACGTTATACGTTATACGTTATACGTTATACGTTATACGTTATACGTTATACGTTATACCTTATACGTTATACGTTATACGTTATACGTTATACATTATACGTTATACGTTGAACGTTGTACGATATACGTTATACGTTAAACGTTGTACGTTATACGTTATACGTTATACGTTATACGTTATACGTTATACGTTGGACGTTATACGTTATACGTTATACGTTATACGTTATACGTTATACGTTATACGTTATACGTTGGACGTTATACGTTATACGTTATACGTTATACGTTATACGTTATACGTTATACGTTATACGTTATACGTTATACCTTATACGTTATTCGTTATACGTTATACGTTATACATTATACGTTATACGTTGAACGTTGTACGATATACGTTATACGTTATACGTTATACGTTATACGTTATACGTTAAACGTTGTACGTTATACGTTATACGTTATACGTTATACGTTATACGTCATACGTTCTACGTTATACGTTATACGTTATACGTTATACGTTATACGTTATACGTTCTACGTTATACGTTATACGTTAAACGTTGTACGTTATACGTTACACGTTATACGTTATACGTTATACGTTATACGTTATACGTTGTACGTTATACGTTATACGTTATACGTTATACGTTATACGTTATACGTTAAACGTTGTACGTTATACGTTATACGTTATACGTTATACGTTATACGTTATACGTCATACGTTATACGTTATACGTTATACGTTATACGTTCTACGTTATACGTTATACGTTAAACGTTGTACGTTATACGTTATACGTTATACGTTATACGTTATACGTTATACGTTATGCGTTATACGTTATACGTTAAACGTTGTACGTTATACGTTATACGTTATACGTTATACGTTATACGTTATACGTTATGCGTTATACGTTATACGTTATACGTTATACGTTATACGTTATACGTCATACGTTATACGTTATACGTTATACGTTATACGTTATACGTTATACGTTATACGTTATACGTTATACGTAATATGTAATACGTCATACGTTTTACGTTAATCCTTATACGTTATACGTTATACGCTATACGTTATACGTTATACGTTATACGTTATACGTTATACGTTATACGTTATACGTTATACGTTATACGTTATACGTTATACGTTATACGTTATACGTTATACGTTATACGTTATACGTTATACGTTATACGTTATACGTTATACGTTATACGTTATACGTTATACGTTATACGTTATACGTTATACGTTATACGTTATACGTTATACGTTATACGTTATACGTTATACGTTATACGTTATACGTTATACGTTATACGTTATACGTTATGCGTTATAGGATATACGTTATACGTTATACGTTGTACGTTATACGTTATACGTTATACGTTATACGTTATACGTTATACGTTATACGTTAAACGATGTACGTTATACGTTATACGTTATACGTTATACGTTATACGTTATACGTTATACGTTATACGTTATACGTTATACGTTATACGTTATACGTTATACGTTAAACGTTGTACGTTATACGTTATACGATATACGTTATACGTTATACGTTATACGTTATACGTTATACGTTATACGTTATACGTTATACGTTATACGTTATACGTTATACGTTCTACGTTATACGTTATATGTTATATGTTATACGTTATACGTTACACGTTATACGTTACACGTTATACGTTATACGTTATACGTTATACGTTATACGTTATACGTTATACGTTATACGTTATACGTTATACGTTCTACGTTATACGTTATACGTTAAGCGTTGTACGTTATACGTTATACGTTATACGTTATACGTTATACGTTATACGTTATGCGTTATACGTTATACGTTATACGTTATACGTTATACGTTATACGTTATACGTTATACGTTATACGTTATACGTTATACGTTATACGTTATACGTTATACGTTATACGTAATATGTAATACGTCATACGTTTTACGTTAATCCTTATACGTTATACGTTATACGTTATACGTTATACGTTATACGTTATACGTTATACGTTATACGTTATACGTTCTACGTTATACGTTATACGTTAAGCGTTGTACGTTATACGTTATACGTTATACGTTATACGTTATACGTTATACGTTATGCGTTATACGTTATACGTTATACGTTATACGTTATACGTTATACGTTATACGTTATACGTTATACGTTATACGTTATACGTTATACGTTATACGTTATACGTTATACGTTATACGTTATACGTTATACGTTAAACGTTGTACGTTATACGTTATACGTTATACGTTACACGTTATACGTTATACGTTATACGTTATACGTTATACGTTGTACGTTATACGTTCTACGTTATACGTTATACGTTAAACATTGTACGTTATACGTTATACGTCATACGATATACGTTATACGTTATACGTTATACGTTATACGTTATACGTTCTACGTTATACGTTATACGTTAAAAGTTGTACGTTATACGTTACACGTTATACGTTATACGTTATACGTTATACGTTATACGTTGTACGTTATACGTTATACGTTATACGTTATACGTTATACCTTATACGTTATACGTTATACGTTATACGTTATACGTTATACATTATACGTTATACGTTGAACGTTGTACGATATACGTTATACGTTATACGTTATACGTTATACGTTATACGTTATACGTTAAACGTTGTACGTTATACGTTATACGTCATACGTTATACGTTATACGTTATACTTTATACGTTCTACGTTATACGTTATACGTTAAACGTTGTACGTTATACGTTATACGTTATACGTTATTCGTTATACGTTATACGTTATACGTTATACGTTATACGTTATACGTTATACGTTATACGTTATACGTTATACGTTATACGTTATACGTTATACGTTATACGTTATACGTTATACGTTATACGTTATGCGTTATACGTTATACGTTGTACGTTATACGTTATACGTTATACGTTGTACGTTATACGTTATACGTTATAGGTTATACGTCATGCGATATACGTTATACGTTATTCGTTATACGGTATACGTTAAACGTTGTACGTTATACGTTATACGTTATACGTTATACGTTATACGTTGGACGTTATACGTTATACGTTATACGTTATACGCCATACGTTTTACGTTATACGTTATACGTTATACGTTATACGTTATACGTTATACGTTATACGTTATACGTTATACGTTATACGTTATACGTTATACGTTATACGTTATACGTTATACGTTATACGTTATACGTTATACGTTATACGTTATACGTTATACGTTATACGTTATACGTTATACGTTATACGTTATACGTTATACGTTATACGTTATACGTTATACGTTATACGTTATACGTTGTACGTTATACGTTATACGTTATACGTTATACGTTATACGTTATACGTTAAACGTTGTACGTTATACGTTATACGTTATACGTTATACGTTATACGTTATACGTTATACGTTATACGTTATACGTTATACGTTATACGTTATACGTTATACGTTATACGTTCTACGTTATACGTTATACGTTATATGTTATACGTCATGCGATATACGTTATACGTTATTCGTTATACGGTATACGTTAAACGTTGTACGTTATACGTTATACGTTATACGTTATACGTTATACGTTGGACGTTATACGTTATACGTTATACGTTATACGCCATACGTTATACGTTATACGTTATACGTTATACGTTATACGTTATACGTTATACGTTATACGTTATACGTTATACGTTATACGTTATACGTTATACGTTATACGTTATACGTTATACGTTATACGTTATACGTTATACGTTATACGTTATACGTTATACGTTATACGTTATACGTTATACGTTATACGTTATACGTTATACGTTATACGTTATACGTTATACGTTATACGTTATACGTTATACGTTATACGTTATACGTTATACCTTATACGTTATACGTTATACGTTATACGTTATACATTATACGTTATACGTTGAACGTTGTACGATATACGTTATACGTTAAACGTTGTACGTTATACGTTATACGTTATACGTTATACGTTATACGTTATACGTTGGACGTTATACGTTATACGTTATACGTTATACGTTATACGTTATACGTTATACGTTATACGTTGGACGTTATACGTTATACGTTATACGTTATACGTTATACGTTATACGTTATACGTTATACGTTATACGTTATACCTTATACGTTATTCGTTATACGTTATACGTTATACATTATACGTTATACGTTGAACGTTGTACGATATACGTTATACGTTATACGTTATACGTTATACGTTATACGTTAAACGTTGTACGTTATACGTTATACGTTATACGTTATACGTCATACGTTCTACGTTATACGTTATACGTTATACGTTATGCGTTATACGTTATACGTTATACGTTATACGTTATACGTTATACGTTATACGTTATACGTTATACGTTATACGTAATATGTAATACGTCATACGTTTTACGTTAATCGTTATACGTTATACGTTATACGCTATACGTTATACGTTATACGTTATACGTTATACGTTATACGTTATACGTTACACGTTATACGTTATACGTTATACGTTATACGTTATACGTTATACGTTATACGTTATACGTTATACGTTATACGTTATACGTTATACGTTATACGTTATACGTTATACGTTATACGTTATACGTTATACGTTATACGTTACGCGTTATAGGATATACGTTATACGTTATACGTTGTACATTATACGTTATACGTTATACGTTATACGTTATACGTTATACGTTATACGTTAAACGTTGTACGTTATACGTTATACGATATACGTTATACGTTATACGTTATACGTTATACGTTATACGTTATACGTTATACGTTATACGTTATACGTTATACGTTGTACGTTATACGTTATACGTTATACGTTATACGTTAGACGTTGTACGTTATACGTTATACGTTATACGTTATACGCTATACGTTATACGTTATACGTTATACGTTATACGTTATACGTTATACGTTATACGTTATACGTTATACGTTATACGTTATACGTTATACGTTATGCGTTATAGGATATACGTTATACGTTATTCGTTGTACGTTATACGTTATACGTTATACGTTATATGTTATACGTCATGCGATATACGTTATACGTTATTCGTTATACGGTATACGTTAAACGTTGTACGTTATACGTTATACGTTATAAGTTATACGTTATACGTTATACGTTATACGTTGGACGTTATACGTTATACGTTATACGTTATACGCCATACGTTATACGTTATACGTTATACGTTATACGTTATACGTTATACGTTATACGTTATACGTTATACGTTATACGTTATACGTTATACGTTATACGTTATACGTTATACGTTATACGTTATACGTTATACGTTATACGTTGGACGTTATACGTTATACGTTATACGTTATACGTTATACGTTATACGTTATACGTTATACGTTGGACGTTATACGTTATACGTTATACGTTATACGTTATACGTTATACGTTATACGTTATACGTTATACGTTATACCTTATACGTTATTCGTTATACGTTATACGTTATACGTTATACGTTATACGTTGAACGTTGTACGATATACGTTATACGTTATACGTTATACGTTATACGTTATACGTTAAACGTTGTACGTTATACGTTATACGTTATACGTTATACGTCATACGTTCTACGTTATACGTTATACGTTATACGTTATGCGTTATACGTTATACGTTATACGTTATACGTTATACGTTATACGTTATACGTTATACGTTATACGTTAAACGTTGTACGTTATACGTTATACGTTATACGTTATACGTCATACGTTCTACGTTATACGTTATACGTTATACGTTATGCGTTATACGTTATACGTTATACGTTATACGTTATACGTTATACGTTATACGTTATACGTTATACGTTATACGTAATATGTAATACGTCATACGTTTTACGTTAATCGTTATACGTTATACGTTATACGCTATACGTTATACGTTATACGTTATACGTTATACGTTATACGTTATACGTTACACGTTATACGTTATACGTTATACGTTATACGTTATACGTTATACGTTATACGTTATACGTTATACGTTATACGTTATACGTTATACGTTATACGTTATACGTTATACGTTATACGTTATACGTTATACGTTACGCGTTATAGGATATACGTTATACGTTATACGTTGTACATTATACGTTATACGTTATACGTTATACGTTATACGTTATACGTTATACGTTAAACGTTGTACGTTATACGTTATACGATATACGTTATACGTTATACGTTATACGTTATACGTTATACGTTATACGTTATACGTTATACGTTATACGTTATACGTTGTACGTTATACGTTATACGTTATACGTTATACGTTAGACGTTGTACGTTATACGTTATACGTTATACGTTATACGCTATACGTTATACGTTATACGTTATACGTTATACGTTATACGTTATACGTTATACGTTATACGTTATACGTTATACGTTATACGTTATACGTTATGCGTTATAGGATATACGTTATACGTTATTCGTTGTACGTTATACGTTATACGTTATACGTTATATGTTATACGTCATGCGATATACGTTATACGTTATTCGTTATACGGTATACGTTAAACGTTGTACGTTATACGTTATACGTTATAAGTTATACGTTATACGTTATACGTTGGACGTTATACGTTATACGTTATACGTTATACGCCATACGTTATACGTTATACGTTATACGTTATACGTTATACGTTATACGTTATACGTTATACGTTATACGTTATACGTTATACGTTATACGTTATACGTTATACGTTATACGTTATACGTTATACGTTATACGTTATACGTTATACCTTATACGTTATACGTTATACGTTATACGTTATACATTATACGTTATACGTTGAACGTTGTACGATATACGTTATACGTTAAACGTTGTACGTTATACGTTATACGTTATACGTTATACGTTATACGTTATACGTTGGACGTTATACGTTATACGTTATACGTTATACGTTATACGTTATACGTTATACGTTATACGTTGGACGTTATACGTTATACGTTATACGTTATACGTTATACGTTATACGTTATACGTTATACGTTATACGTTATACCTTATACGTTATTCGTTATACGTTATACGTTATACATTATACGTTATACGTTGAACGTTGTACGATATACGTTATACGTTATACGTTATACGTTATACGTTATACGTTAAACGTTGTACGTTATACGTTATACGTTATACGTTATACGTCATACGTTCTACGTTATACGTTATACGTTATACGTTATGCGTTATACGTTATACGTTATACGTTATACGTTATACGTTATACGTTATACGTTATACGTTATACGTTATACGTAATATGTAATACGTCATACGTTTTACGTTAATCGTTATACGTTATACGTTATACGCTATACGTTATACGTTATACGTTATACGTTATACGTTATACGTTATACGTTACACGTTATACGTTATACGTTATACGTTATACGTTATACGTTATACGTTATACGTTATACGTTATACGTTATACGTTATACGTTATACGTTATACGTTATACGTTATACGTTATACGTTATACGTTATACGTTATACGTTACGCGTTATAGGATATACGTTATACGTTATACGTTGTACATTATACGTTATACGTTATACGTTATACGTTATACGTTATACGTTATACGTTAAACGTTGTACGTTATACGTTATACGATATACGTTATACGTTATACGTTATACGTTATACGTTATACGTTATACGTTATACGTTATACGTTATACGTTATACGTTATACGTTGTACGTTATACGTTATACGTTATACGTTATACGTTAGACGTTGTACGTTATACGTTATACGTTATACGTTATACGCTATACGTTATACGTTATACGTTATACGTTATACGTTATACGTTATACGTTATACGTTATACGTTATACGTTATACGTTATACGTTATACGTTATGCGTTATAGGATATACGTTATACGTTATTCGTTGTACGTTATACGTTATACGTTATACGTTATATGTTATACGTCATGCGATATACGTTATACGTTATTCGTTATACGGTATACGTTAAACGTTGTACGTTATACGTTATACGTTATAAGTTATACGTTATACGTTATACGTTGGACGTTATACGTTATACGTTATACGTTATACGCCATACGTTATACGTTATACGTTATACGTTATACGTTATACGTTATACGTTATACGTTATACGTTATACGTTATACGTTATACGTTATACCTTATACGTTATACGTTATACGTTATACGTTATACATTATACGTTATACGTTGAACGTTGTACGATATACGTTATACGTTAAACGTTGTACGTTATACGTTATACGTTATACGTTATACGTTATACGTTATACGTTGGACGTTATACGTTATACGTTATACGTTATACGTTATACGTTATACGTTATACGTTATACGTTGGACGTTATACGTTATACGTTATACGTTATACGTTATACGTTATACGTTATACGTTATACGTTATACGTTATACCTTATACGTTATTCGTTATACGTTATACGTTATACATTATACGTTATACGTTGAACGTTGTACGATATACGTTATACGTTATACGTTATACGTTATACGTTATACGTTAAACGTTGTACGTTATACGTTATACGTTATACGTTATACGTCATACGTTCTACGTTATACGTTATACGTTATACGTTATGCGTTATACGTTATACGTTATACGTTATACGTTATACGTTATACGTTATACGTTATACGTTATACGTTATACGTAATATGTAATACGTCATACGTTTTACGTTAATCGTTATACGTTATACGTTATACGCTATACGTTATACGTTATACGTTATACGTTATACGTTATACGTTATACGTTACACGTTATACGTTATACGTTATACGTTATACGTTATACGTTATACGTTATACGTTATACGTTATACGTTATACGTTATACGTTATACGTTATACGTTATACGTTATACGTTATACGTTATACGTTATACGTTATACGTTACGCGTTATAGGATATACGTTATACGTTATACGTTGTACATTATACGTTATACGTTATACGTTATACGTTATACGTTATACGTTATACGTTAAACGTTGTACGTTATACGTTATACGATATACGTTATACGTTATACGTTATACGTTATACGTTATACGTTATACGTTATACGTTATACGTTATACGTTATACGTTGTACGTTATACGTTATACGTTATACGTTATACGTTAGACGTTGTACGTTATACGTTATACGTTATACGTTATACGCTATACGTTATACGTTATACGTTATACGTTATACGTTATACGTTATACGTTATACGTTATACGTTATACGTTATACGTTATACGTTATACGTTATGCGTTATAGGATATACGTTATACGTTATTCGTTGTACGTTATACGTTATACGTTATACGTTATATGTTATACGTCATGCGATATACGTTATACGTTATTCGTTATACGGTATACGTTAAACGTTGTACGTTATACGTTATACGTTATAAGTTATACGTTATACGTTATACGTTGGACGTTATACGTTATACGTTATACGTTATACGCCATACGTTATACGTTATACGTTATACGTTATACGTTATACGTTATACGTTATACGTTATACGTTATACGTTATACGTTATACGTTATACGTTATACGTTATACGTTATACGTTATACGTTATACGTTATACGTTATACGTTATACGTTATGCGTTATACGTTATACGTTATACGTTATACGTTATACGTTATACGTTATACGTTATACGTTATACGTTATACGTTATACGTTATACGTTATACGTTATACGTTATACGTTATACGTTATACGTTATACGTTATACGTTAAACGTTGTACGTTATACGTTATACGTTATACGTTATACGTTATACGTTATACGTTATACGTTATACGTTATACGTTATACGTCATACGTTATACGTTGTACGTTATACGTTCTACGTTATACGTTATACGTTAAACATTGTACGTTATACGTTATGCGTCATACGATATACGTTATACGTTATACGTTATACGTTATACGTTGTACGTTATACGTTCTACGTTATACGTTATACGTTAAACATTGTACGTTATACGTTATGCGTCATACGATATACGTTATACGTTATACGTTATACGTTATACGTTATACGTTCTACGTTATACGTTATACGTTAAACGTTGTACGTTATACGTTACACGTTATACGTTATACGTTATACGTTATACGTTATACGTTGTACGTTATACGTTATACGTTATACGTTATACGTTATACGTTATACGTTAAACGTTGTACGTAATACGTTATACGTTATACGTTATACGTTATACGTTATACGTTATACGTTATACGTTATATGTTATACGTTATACCTTATACGTTATACGTTATACGTTATACGTTATACGTTATACATTATACGTTATACGTTGAACGTTGTACGATATACGTTATACGTTATACGTTATACGTTATACGTTATACGTTAAACGTTGTACGTTATACGTTATACGTCATACGTTATACGTTATACGTTATACGTTATACGTTATACGTTATACGTTATACGTTAAACGTTGTACGTTATACGTTATACGTTATACGTTATACGTTATACGTTATACGTTATACGTTATACGTTATACGTTATACGTTGTACGTTATACGTTCTACGTTATACGTTATACGTTAAACATTGTACGTTATACGTTATGCGTCATACGATATACGTTATACGTTATACGTTATACGTTATACGTTATACGTTCTACGTTCTACGTTATACGTTAAACGTTGTACGTTATACGTTACACGTTATACGTTATACGTTATACGTTATACGTTATACGTTGTACGTTATACGTTATACGTTATACGTTATACGTTATACGTTATACGTTAAACGTTGTACGTTATACGTTATACGTTATACGTTATACGTTATACGTTATACGTTATACGTTATACGTTATACGTTATACCTTATACGTTATACGTTATACGTTATACGTTATACATTATACGTTATACGTTGAACGTTGTACGATATACGTTATACGTTAAACGTTGTACGTTATACGTTATACGTTATACGTTATACGTTATACGTTATACGTTGGACGTTATACGTTATACGTTATACGTTATACGTTATACGTTATACGTTATACGTTATACGTTATACGTTATACGTTATACCTTATACGTTATACGTTATACGTTATACGTTATACGTTACGCGTTATAGGATATACGTTATACGTTATACGTTGTACATTATACGTTATACGTTATACGTTATACGTTATACGTTATACGTTATACGTTATACGTTAAACGTTGTACGTTATACGTTATACGATATACGTTATACGTTATACGTTATACGTTATACGTTATACGTTATACGTTATACGTTATACGTTATACGTTATACGTTGTACGTTATACGTTATACGTTATACGTTATACGTTAGACGTTGTACGTTATACGTTATACGTTATACGTTATACGCTATACGTTATACGTTATACGTTATACGTTATACGTTATACGTTATACGTTATACGTTATACGTTATACGTTATACGTTATACGTTATACGTTATACGTTATACGTTGTACGTTATACGTTCTACGTTATACGTTATACGTTAAACATTGTACGTTATACGTTATGCGTCATACGATATACGTTATACGTTATACGTTATACGTTATACGTTATACGTTCTACGTTATACGTTATACGTTAAACGTTGTACGTTATACGTTACACGTTATACGTTATACGTTATACGTTATACGTTATACGTTGTACGTTATACGTTATACGTTATACGTTATACGTTATACGTTATACGTTAAACGTTGTACGTTATACGTTATACGTTATACGTTATACGTTATACGTTATACGTTATACGTTATACGTTATACGTTATACCTTATACGTTATACGTTATACGTTATACGTTATACATTATACGTTATACGTTGAACGTTGTACGATATACGTTATACGTTATACGTTATACGTTATACGTTATACGTTAAACGTTGTACGTTATACGTTATACGTCATACGTTATACGTTATACGTTATACGTTATACGTTCTACGTTATACGTTATACGTTAAACGTTGTACGTTATACGTTATACGTTATACGTTATTCGTTATACGTTATACGTTATACGTTATACGTTATGCGTTATACGTTATACGTTATACGTTATACGTTATACGTTATACGTTATACGTTATACGTTATACGTTCTACGTTATACGTTATACGTTAAACGTTGTACGTTATACGTTATACGTTATACGTTATACGCTATACGTTATACGTTATACGTTATATGTTATACGTTATACGTTATACGTTATACGTTATACGTTATACGTTATACGTTATACGTTATACGTTATACGTTATACGTTATACGTTATACGTTATACGTTATACGTTATACGTTATGTGTTATACGTTATACGTTATACGTTATACGTTATACGTTATACGTTATACGTTATACGTTAAACGTTGTACGTTATACGTTATACGTCATACGTTCTACGTTATACGTTATACGTTAAACGTTGTACGTTATACGTTATACGTTATACGTTATTCGTTCTACGTTATACGTTATACGTTAAACGTTGTACGTTATACGTTATACGTTATACGTTATACGTTATACGTTATACGTTATGCGTTATACGTTATACGTTGTACGTTATACATTATACGTTATACGTTATACGTTATACGTTATACGTTAAACGTTGTACGTTATACGTTATACGTTATACGTTATACGTTATACGTTATACGTTATACGTTATACGTTATACGTTATACCTTATACGTTAAACGTTATACGTTATACGTTATACATTATACGTTATACGTTGTACGTTATACGTTCTACGTTAAACGTTATACGTTATACGTTATACATTATACGTTATACGTTGAACGTTGTACGATATACGTTATACGTTATACGTTATACGTTATACGTTATACGTTAAACGTTGTACGTTATACGTTATACGTCATACGTTATACGTTATACGTTATACGTTATACGTTCTACGTTCTACGTTATACGTTATACGTTATACGTTATACGTTATACGTTATACGTTATACGTTATGTGTTATACGTTGTACGTTATACGTTCTACGTTATACGTTATACGTTGTACGTTATACGTTATACGTTATACGTTATGCGTTATACGTTATACGTTAAACGTTGTACGTTATACGTTATACGTTATACGTTATACGTTATACGTTATACGTTATACGTTATACGTTATACGTTATACGTTATACCTTATACGTTATACGTTATACGTTATACGTTGTACATTATACGTTATACGTTGAACGTTGTACGATATACGTTATACGTTATACGTTATACGTTATACGTTATACGTTAAACGTTGTACGTTATACGTTATACGTTATACGTTATACGTTCTACGTTATACGTTATACGTTCTACGTTATACGTTATACGTTAAACGTTGTACGTTATACGTTATACGTTATACGTTATTCGTTATACGTTATTCGTTATACGTTATACGTTATACGTTATACGTTATACGTTATACGTTAAACGTTGTACGTTATACGTTATACGTTATACGTTATACGTTATACGTTATACGTTATGCGTTATACGTTATACGTTATACGTTATACGTTATACGTTACACGTTATACGTTATACGTTATACGTTATACGTTATACTTTATACGTTATACGTTATACGTTAAACGTTGTACGTTATACGTTATACGTTATACGTTATTCGTTATACGTTATACGTTATACGTTATACGTTATACGTTATACGTTATACGTTATACGTTATACGTTATGCGTTATAGGATATACGTTATACGTTACACGTTGTACGTTATACGTTATACGTTGTACGTTATACGTTCTACGTTATACGTTATACGTTAAACGTTGTACGTTATACGTTATACGTCATACGTTATACGTTATACGTTATACGTTATACGTTCTACGTTATACGTTATACGTTAAACATTGTACGTTATACGTTATACGTTATACGTTATACGTTATGCGTTATACGTTATACGTTATACGTTATACGTTATACGTTATACGTTATACGTTATACGTTATACGTTATACGTTATACGTTATACGTTATACGTAATATGTAATACGTCATACGTTTTACGTTAATCGTTATACGTTATACGTTATACGTTATACGTTATACGTTATACGTTATGCGTTATAGGATATACGTTATACGTTATACTTTGTACGTTATACGTTCTACGTTGTACGTTATACGTTCTACGTTATACGTTATACGTTAAACGTTGTACGTTATACGTTATACGTCATACGTTATACGTTATACGTTATACGTTATACGTTCTACGTTATACGTTATACGTTAAACGTTGTACGTTATACGTTATACGTTATACGTTATACGTTATACGTTATACGTTATGCGTTATACGTTATACGTTAAACGTTGTACGTTATACGTTATACGTTATACGTTATACGTTATACGTTATACGTTATGCGTTATACGTTATACGTTATACGTTATACGTTATACGTTATACGTTATACGTTATACGTTATACGTTATACGTTATACGTTATACGTTATACGTTATACGTAATATGTAATACGTCATACGTTTTACGTTAATCCTTATACGTTATACGTTATACGCTATACGTTATACGTTATACGTTATACGTTATACGTTATACGTTATACGTTATACGTTATACGTTATACGTTATACGTTATACGTTATACGTTATACGTTATACGTTATACGTTATACGTTATACGTTATACGTTATACGTTATACGTTATACGTTATACGTTATACGTTATACGTTATACGTTATACGTTATACGTTATACGTTATACGTTATACGTTATACGTTATGCGTTATAGGATATACGTTATACGTTATACGTTGTACGTTATACGTTATACGTTATACGTTATACGTTATACGTTATACGTTATACGTTAAACGATGTACGTTATACGTTATACGTTATACGTTATACGTTATACGTTATACGTTATACGTTATACGTTATACGTTATACGTTATACGTTATACGTTATACGTTATACGTTAAACGTTGTACGTTATACGTTATACGATATACGTTATACGTTATACGTTATACGTTATACGTTATACGTTATACGTTATACGTTATACGTTATACGTTATACGTTCTACGTTATACGTTATACGTTTGATGTTATACGTTATACGTTACACGTTATACGTTACACGTTATACGTTATACGTTATACGTTATACGTTATACGTTATACGTTATACGTTATACGTTATACGTTATACGTTATACGTTATACGTTATACGTTATACGTTATACGTTATACGTTATACGTTATACGTTATACGTTATACGTTATACGTTATACGTTATACGTTATACGTTATGCGTTATAGGATATACGTTATACGTTATTCGTTGTACGTTATACGTTATACGTTATACGTTATATGTTATACGTCATGCGATATACGTTATACGTTATTCGTTATACGGTATACGTTAAACGTTGTACGTTATACGTTATACGTTATACGTTATACGTTATACGTTGGACGTTATACGTTATACGTTATACGTTATACGCCATACGTTATACGTTATACGTTATACGTTATACGTTATACGTTATACGTTATACGTTATACGTTATACGTTATACGTTATACGTTATACGTTATACGTTATACGTTATACGTTATACGTTATACGTTATACGTTATACGTTCTACGTTATACGTTATACGTTAAGCGTTGTACGTTATACGTTATACGTTATACGTTATACGTTATACGTTATACGTTATGCGTTATACGTTATACGTTATACGTTATACGTTATACGTTATACGTTATACGTTATACGTTATACGTTATACGTTATACGTTATACGTTATACGTTATACGTTATACGTTATACGTTATACGTTATACGTTAAACGTTGTACGTTATACGTTATACGTTATACGTTATACGTTATACGTTATACGTTATACGTTATACGTTATACGTTGTACGTTATACGTTCTACGTTATACGTTATACGTTAAACATTGTACGTTATACGTTATACGTCATACGATATACGTTATACGTTATACGTTATACGTTATACGTTATACGTTCTACGTTATACGTTATACGTTAAAAGTTGTACGTTATACGTTACACGTTATACGTTATACGTTATACGTTATACGTTATACGTTGTACGTTATACGTTATACGTTATACGTTATACGTTATACCTTATACGTTATACGTTATACGTTATACGTTATACGTTATACATTATACGTTATACGTTGAACGTTGTACGATATACGTTATACGTTATACGTTATACGTTATACGTTATACGTTATACGTTAAACGTTGTACGTTATACGTTATACGTCATACGTTATACGTTATACGTTATACGTTATACGTTCTACGTTATACGTTATACGTTAAACGTTGTACGTTATACGTTATACGTTATACGTTATTCGTTATACGTTATACGTTATACGTTATACGTTATACGTTATACGTTATACGTTATACGTTATACGTTATACGTTATACGTTATACGTTATACGTTATACGTTATACGTTATACGTTATACGTTCTACGTTATACGTTATACGTTAAACGTTGTACGTTATACGTTATACGTTATACGTTATACGTTATACGTTATACGTTATGCGTTATACGTTATACGTTGTACGTTATACGTTATACGTTATACGTTGTACGTTATACGTTATACGTTATATGTTGTACGTCATGCGATATACGTTATACGTTATTCGTTATACGGTATACGTTAAACGTTGTACGTTATACGTTATACGTTATACGTTATACGTTATACGTTGGACGTTATACGTTATACGTTATACGTTATACGCCATACGTTATACGTTATACGTTATACGTTATACGTTATACGTTATACGTTATACGTTATACGTTATACGTTATACGTTATACGTTTTACGTTATACGTTATACGTTATACGTTATACGTTATACGTTATACGTTATACGTTATACGTTATACGTTATACGTTATACGTTCCACGTTATACGTTATACGTTAAACGTTGTACGTTATACGTTATACGATATACGTTATACGTTATACGTTATACGTTATACGTTATACGTTATACGTTATACGTTATACGTTATACGTTATACGTTCTACGTTATACGTTATACGTTTGATGTTATACGTTATACGTTACACGTTATACGTTACACGTTATACGTTATACGTTATACGTTATACGTTATACGTTATACGTTATACGTTATACGTTATACGTTATACGTTATACGTTATACGTTATACGTTATACGTTATACGTTATACGTTATACGTTATACGTTATACGTTATACGTTATACGTTATACGTTATACGTTATACGTTATGCGTTATAGGATATACGTTATACGTTATTCGTTGTACGTTATACGTTATACGTTATACGTTATATGTTATACGTCATGCGATATACGTTATACGTTATTCGTTATACGGTATACGTTAAACGTTGTACGTTATACGTTATACGTTATACGTTATACGTTATACGTTGGACGTTATACGTTATACGTTATACGTTATACGCCATACGTTATACGTTATACGTTATACGTTATACGTTATACGTTATACGTTATACGTTATACGTTATACGTTATACGTTATACGTTATACGTTATACGTTATACGTTATACGTTATACGTTATACGTTATACGTTATACGTTCTACGTTATACGTTATACGTTAAGCGTTGTACGTTATACGTTATACGTTATACGTTATACGTTATACGTTATACGTTATGCGTTATACGTTATACGTTATACGTTATACGTTATACGTTATACGTTATACGTTATACGTTATACGTTATACGTTATACGTTATACGTTATACGTTATACGTTATACGTTATACGTTATACGTTATACGTTAAACGTTGTACGTTATACGTTATACGTTATACGTTATACGTTATACGTTATACGTTATACGTTATACGTTATACGTTGTACGTTATACGTTCTACGTTATACGTTATACGTTAAACATTGTACGTTATACGTTATACGTCATACGATATACGTTATACGTTATACGTTATACGTTATACGTTATACGTTCTACGTTATACGTTATACGTTAAAAGTTGTACGTTATACGTTACACGTTATACGTTATACGTTATACGTTATACGTTATACGTTGTACGTTATACGTTATACGTTATACGTTATACGTTATACCTTATACGTTATACGTTATACGTTATACGTTATACGTTATACATTATACGTTATACGTTGAACGTTGTACGATATACGTTATACGTTATACGTTATACGTTATACGTTATACGTTATACGTTAAACGTTGTACGTTATACGTTATACGTCATACGTTATACGTTATACGTTATACGTTATACGTTCTACGTTATACGTTATACGTTAAACGTTGTACGTTATACGTTATACGTTATACGTTATTCGTTATACGTTATACGTTATACGTTATACGTTATACGTTATACGTTATACGTTATACGTTATACGTTATACGTTATACGTTATACGTTATACGTTATACGTTATACGTTATACGTTATACGTTCTACGTTATACGTTATACGTTAAACGTTGTACGTTATACGTTATACGTTATACGTTATACGTTATACGTTATACGTTATGCGTTATACGTTATACGTTGTACGTTATACGTTATACGTTATACGTTGTACGTTATACGTTATACGTTATATGTTGTACGTCATGCGATATACGTTATACGTTATTCGTTATACGGTATACGTTAAACGTTGTACGTTATACGTTATACGTTATACGTTATACGTTATACGTTGGACGTTATACGTTATACGTTATACGTTATACGCCATACGTTATACGTTATACGTTATACGTTATACGTTATACGTTATACGTTATACGTTATACGTTATACGTTATACGTTATACGTTTTACGTTATACGTTATACGTTATACGTTATACGTTATACGTTATACGTTATACGTTATACGTTATACGTTATACGTTATACGTTCCACGTTATACGTTATACGTTAAGCGTTGTACGTTAAGCGTTGTACGTTATACGTTATACGTTATACGTTATACGTTATACGTTATACGTTATACGTTATGCGTTATACGTTACACGTTATACGTTATACGTTATACGTTATACGTTATACGTTATACGTTATACGTTATACGTTATACGTTATACGTTATACGTTATACGTTATACGTTATACGTTATACGTTATACGTTATACGTTATACGTTGTACGTTAAACGTTGTACGTTATACGTTATACGTTATACGTTATACGTTATACGTTATACGTTATACGTTATGCGTTATACGTTATACGTTATACGTTATACGTTATACGTTATACGTTATACGTTAAGCGTTGTACGTTATACGTTATACGTTATACGTTATACGTTCTACGTTATACGTTATACGTTAAACGTTGTACGTTATACGTTATACGTTATACGTTATTCGTTATACGTTATACGTTATACGTTATACATTATACGTTATACGTTATACGTTATACGTTATGCGTTATAGGATATACGTTATACGTTATACGTTGTACGTTATACGTTATACGTTGTACGTTATACGTTCTACGTTATACGTTATACGTTAAACGTTGTACGTTATACGTTATACGTCATACGTTATACGTTATACGTTATACGTTATACGTTCTACGTTATACGTTATACGTTAAACGTTGTACGTTATACGTTATACGTTATACGTTATACGTTATACGTTATACGTTATACGTTATACGTTATGCGTTATAGGATATACGTTATACGTTATACGTTGTACGTTATACGTTATACGTTGTACGTTATACGTTCTACGTTATACGTTATACGTTAAACGTTGTACGTTATACGTTCTACGTCATACGTTATACGTTATACGTTATACGTTATACGTTCTACGTTATACGTTATACGTTGAACGTTGTACGATATACGTTATACGTTATACGTTATACGTTATACGTTATACGTTAAACGTTGTACGTTATACGTTATACGTTATACGTTATACGTCATACGTTCTACGTTATACGTTATACGTTATACGTTATGCGTTATACGTTATACGTTATACGTTATACGTTATACGTTATACGTTATACGTCATACGTTATACGTTATACGTTATACGTTATACGTAATATGTAATACGTCATACGTTTTACGTTAATCGTTATACGTTATACGTTATACGCTATACGTTATACGTTATACGTTATACGTTATACGTTATACGTTATACGTTACACGTTATACGTTATACGTTATACGTTATACGTTATACGTTATACGTTATACGTTATACGTTATACGTTATACGTTATACGTTATACGTTATACGTTATACGTTATACGTTATACGTTATACGTTATACGTTATACGTTATACGTTATACGTTATACGTTATACGTTATGCGTTATAGGATATACGTTATACGTTATACGTTGTACATTATACGTTATACGTTATACGTTATACGTTATACGTTATACGTTATACGTTAAACGTTGTACGTTATACGTTATACGATATACGTTATACGTTATACGTTATACGTTATACGTTATACGTTATACGTTATACGTTATACGTTATACGTTATACGTTATACGTTGTACGTTATACGTTATACGTTATACGTTATACGTTAGACGTTGTACGTTATACGTTATACGTTATACGTTATACGCTATACGTTATACGTTATACGTTATTCGTTATACGTTATACGTTATACGTTATACGTTATACGTTATACGTTATACGTTATACGTTATGCGTTATAGGATATACGTTATACGTTATTCGTTGTACGTTATACGTTATACGTTATACGTTATATGTTATACGTCATGCGATATACGTTATACGTTATTCGTTATACGGTATACGTTAAACGTTGTACGTTATACGTTATACGTTATACGTTATACGTTATACGTTATACGTTGGACGTTATACGTTATACGTTATACGTTATACGCCATACGTTATACGTTATACGTTATACGTTATACGTTATACGTTATACGTTATACGTTATACGTTATACGTTATACGTTATACGTTATACGTTATACGTTATACGTTATACGTTATACGTTATACGTTATACGTTATACGTTATACGTTATACGTTATACGTTATACGTTAAACGTTGTACGTTATACGTTATACGTTATACGTTATACGTTATACGTTATACGTTATGCGTTATACGTTATACGTTATACGTTATACGTTATACGTTATACGTTATACGTTATACGTTATACGTTATACGTTATACGTTATACGTTATACGTTATACGTTATACGTTATACGTTATACGTTATACGTTATACGTTATACGTTAAACGTTGTACGTTATACGTTATACGTTATACGTTATACGTTATACGTTATACGTTATACGTTATACGTTATACGTTATACGTTGTACGTTATACGTTCTACGTTATACGTTATACGTTAAACATTGTACGTTATACGTTATGCGTCATACGATATACGTTATACGTTATACGTTATACGTTATACGTTATACGTTCTACGTTATACGTTCTACGTTATACGTTATACGTTAAACATTGTACGTTATACGTTATGCGTCATACGATATACGTTATACGTTATACGTTATACGTTATACGTTATACGTTCTACGTTATACGTTATACGTTAAACGTTGTACGTTATACGTTACACGTTATACGTTATACGTTATACGTTATACGTTATACGTTGTACGTTATACGTTATACGTTATACGTTATACGTTATACGTTAAACGTTGTACGTTATACGTTATACGTTAAACGTTGTACGTTATACGTTATACGTTATACGTTATACGTTATACGTTATACGTTATGCGTTATACGTTATACGTTATACGTTATACGTTATACGTTATACGTTATACGTTATACGTTATACGTTATACGTTATACGTTATACGTTATACGTTATACGTTATACGTTATACGTTGTACGTTATACGTTCTACGTTATACGTTATACGTTAAACATTGTACGTTATACGTTATGCGTCATACGATATACGTTATACGTTATACGTTATACGTTATACGTTATACGTTCTACGTTATACGTTATACGTTATACGTTATACGTTATACGTTATACGTTAAACGTTGTACGTTATACGTTATACGTTATACGTTATACGTTATACGTTATACGTTATGCGTTATACGATATACGTTATACGTTATACGTTATACGTTATACGTTATACGTTATACGTTATACGTTATACGTTATACGTTATACGTTATACGTTATACGTTATACGTTATACGTTATACGTTATACGTTATACGTTATACGTTGTACGTTATACGTTCTACGTTATACGTTATACGTTAAACATTGTACGTTATACGTTATGCGTCATACGATATACGTTATACGTTATACGTTATACGTTATACGTTATACGTTCTACGTTATACGTTATACGTTAAACGTTGTACGTTATACGTTACACGTTATACGTTATACGTTATACGTTATACGTTATACGTTGTACGTTATACGTTATACGTTATACGTTATACGTTATACGTTAAACGTTGTACGTTATACGTTATACGTTATACGTTATACGTTATACGTTATACGTCATACGTTATACGTTATACGTTATACGTTATACGTTCTACGTTATACGTTATACGTTAAACGTTGTACGTTATACGTTATACGTTATACGTTATACGTTATACGTTATACGTTATGCGTTATACGTTATACGTTAAACGTTGTACGTTATACGTTATACGTTATACGTTATACGTTATACGTTATACGTTATGCGTTATACGTTATACGTTATACGTTATACGTTATACGTTATACGTTATACGTTATACGTTATACGTTATACGTTATACGTTATACGTTATACGTTATACGTTATACGTAATATGTAATACGTCATACGTTTTACGTTAATCCTTATACGTTATACGTTATACGCTATACGTTATACGTTATACGTTATACGTTATACGTTATACGTTATACGTTATACGTTATACGTTATACGTTATACGTTATACGTTATACGTTATACGTTATACGTTATACGTTATACGTTATACGTTATACGTTATACGTTATACGTTATACGTTATACGTTATACGTTATACGTTATACGTTATACGTTATACGTTATACGTTATACGTTATACGTTATACGTTATACGTTATACGTTATACGTTATGCGTTATAGGATATACGTTATACGTTATACGTTGTACGTTATACGTTATACGTTATACGTTATACGTTATACGTTATACGTTATACGTTAAACGATGTACGTTATACGTTATACGTTATACGTTATACGTTATACGTTATACGTTATACGTTATACGTTATACGTTATGCGTTATACGTTATACGTTATACGTTATACGTTATACGTTAAACGTTGTACGTTATACGTTATACGATATACGTTATACGTTATACGTTATACGTTATACGTTATACGTTATACGTTATACGTTATACGTTATACGTTATACGTTCTACGTTATACGTTATACGTTATATGTTATACGTTATACGTTACACGTTATACGTTACACGTTATACGTTATACGTTATACGTTATACGTTATACGTTATACGTTATACGTTATACGTTATACGTTATACGTTATACGTTATACGTTATACGTTATACGTTATACGTTATACGTTATACGTTATACGTTATACGTTATACGTTATGCGTTATAGGATATACGTTATACGTTATTCGTTGTACGTTATACGTTATACGTTATACGTTATATGTTATACGTCATGCGATATACGTTATACGTTATTCGTTATACGGTATACGTTAAACGTTGTACGTTATACGTTATACGTTATACGTTATACGTTATACGTTGGACGTTATACGTTATACGTTATACGTTATACGCCATACGTTATACGTTATACGTTATACGTTATACGTTATACGTTATACGTTATACGTTATACGTTATACGTTATACGTTATACGTTATACGTTATACGTTATACGTTATACGTTATACGTTATACGTTATACGTTATACGTTATACGTTATACGTTATACGTTATACGTTCTACGTTATACGTTATACGTTAAGCGTTGTACGTTATACGTTATACGTTATACGTTATACGTTATACGTTATACGTTATGCGTTATACGTTATACGTTATACGTTATACGTTATACGTTATACGTTATACGTTATACGTTATACGTTATACGTTATACGTTGTACGTTATACGTTATACGTTATACGTTATACGTTATACGTTATACGTTAAACGTTGTACGTTATACGTTATACGTTATACGTTATACGTTATACGTTATACGTTATACGTTATACGTTATACGTTGTACGTTATACGTTCTACGTTATACGTTATACGTTAAACATTGTACGTTATACGTTATACGTCATACGATATACGTTATACGTTATACGTTATATGTTATACGTTATACGTTAAAAGTTGTACGTTATACGTTACACGTTATACGTTATACGTTATACGTTATACGTTATACGTTGTACGTTATACGTTATACGTTATACGTTATACGTTATACCTTATACGTTATACGTTATACGTTATACGTTATACGTTATACATTATACGTTATACGTTGAACGTTGTACGATATACGTTATACGTTATACGTTATACGTTATACGTTATACGTTATACGTTAAACGTTGTACGTTATACGTTATACGTCATACGTTATACGTTATACGTTATACGTTATACGTTCTACGTTATACGTTATACGTTAAACGTTGTACGTTATACGTTATACGTTATGCGTTATTCGTTATACGTTATACGTTATACGTTATACGTTATACGTTATACGTTATACGTTATACGTTATACGTTATACGTTATACGTTATACGTTATACGTTATACGTTATACGTTATACGTTATACGTTCTACGTTATACGTTATACGTTAAACGTTGTACGTTATACGTTATACGTTATACGTTATACGTTATACGTTATACGTTATGCGTTATACGTTATACGTTGTACGTTATACGTTATACGTTATACGTTGTACGTTATACGTTATACGTTATATGTTATACGTCATGCGATATACGTTATACGTTATTCTTTATACGGTATACGTTAAACGTTGTACGTTATACGTTATACGTTATACGTTATACGTTATACGTTGGACGTTATACGTTATACGTTATACGTTATACGCCATACGTTATACGTTATACGTTATACGTTATACGTTATACGTTATACGTTATACGTTATACGTTATACGTTATACGTTATACGTTATACGTTATACGTTATACGTTATACGTTATACGTTATACGTTATACGTTATACGTTATACGTTATACGTTATACGTTATACGTTCCACGTTATACGTTATACGTTAAGCGTTGTACGTTAAGCGTTGTACGTTATACGTTATACGTTATACGTTATACGTTATACGTTATACGTTATGCGTTATACGTTATACGTTATACGTTATACGTTATACGTTATACGTTATACGTTAAACGTTGTACGTTATACGTTATACGTTATACGTTATACGTTATACGTTATACGTTATGCGTTATACGTTATACGTTATACGTTATACGTTATACGTTATACGTTATACGTTATACGTTATACGTTATACGTTATACGTTATACGTTATACGTTATACGTTATACGTTATACGTTATACGTTATACGTTATACGTTATACGTTAAACGTTGTACGTTATACGTTATACGTTATACGTTATACGTTATACGTTATACGTTATACGTTATACGTTATACGTTATACGTTGTACGTTATACGTTCTACGTTATACGTTATACGTTATACGTTAAACATTGTACGTTATACGTTATGCGTCATACGATATACGTTATACGTTATACGTTATACGTTATACGTTATACGTTCTACGTTATACGTTATACGTTAAACGTTGTACGTTATACGTTACACGTTATACGTTATACGTTATACGTTATACGTTATACGTTGTACGTTATACGTTATACGTTATACGTTATACGTTATACGTTATACGTTATACGTTAAACGTTGTACGTTATACGTTATACGTTATACGTTATACGTTATACGTTATACGTTATACGTTATACGTTATACGTTATACCTTATACGTTATACGTTATACGTTATACGTTATACATTATACGTTATACGTTGAACGTTGTACGATATACGTTATACGTTAAACGTTGTACGTTATACGTTATACGTTATACGTTATACGTTATACGTTATACGTTGGACGTTATACGTTATACGTTATACGTTATACGTTATACGTTATACGTTATACGTTATACGTTATACGTTATACGTTATACGTTATACCTTATACGTTATTCGTTATACGTTATACGTTATACATTATACGTTATACGTTGAACGTTGTACGATATACGTTATACGTTATACGTTATACGTTATACGTTATACGTTAAACGTTGTACGTTATACGTTATACGTTATACGTTATACGTCATACGTTCTACGTTATACGTTATACGTTATACGTTATGCGTTATACGTTATACGTTATACGTTATACGTTATACGTTATACGTTATACGTTATACGTTATACGTTATACGTAATATGTAATACGTCATACGTTTTACGTTAATCGTTATACGTTATACGTTATACGCTATACGTTATACGTTATACGTTATACGTTATACGTTATACGTTATACGTTACACGTTATACGTTATACGTTATACGTTATACGTTATACGTTATACGTTATACGTTATACGTTATACGTTATACGTTATACGTTATACGTTATACGTTATACGTTATACGTTATACGTTATACGTTATACGTTATACCTTATACGTTATTCGTTATACGTTATACGTTATACATTATACGTTATACGTTGAACGTTGTACGATATACGTTATACGTTATACGTTATACGTTATACGTTATACGTTAAACGTTGTACGTTATACGTTATACGTTATACGTTATACGTCATACGTTCTACGTTATACGTTATACGTTATACGTTATGCGTTATACGTTATACGTTATACGTTAGACGTTGTACGTTATACGTTATACGTTATACGTTATACGCTATACGTTATACGTTATACGTTATTCGTTATACGTTATACGTTATACGTTATACGTTATACGTTATACGTTATACGTTATACGTTATGCGTTATAGGATATACGTTATACGTTATTCGTTGTACGTTATACGTTATACGTTATACGTTATATGTTATACGTCATGCGATATACGTTATACGTTATTCGTTATACGGTATACGTTAAACGTTGTACGTTATACGTTATACGTTATACGTTATACGTTATACGTTATACGTTGGACGTTATACGTTATACGTTATACGTTATACGCCATACGTTATACGTTATACGTTATACGTTATACGTTATACGTTATACGTTATACGTTATACGTTATACGTTATACGTTATACGTTATACGTTATACGTTATACGTTATACGTTATACGTTATACGTTATACGTTATACGTTATACGTTATACGTTATACGTTATACGTTAAACGTTGTACGTTATACGTTATACGTTATACGTTATACGTTATACGTTATACGTTATGCGTTATACGTTATACGTTATACGTTATACGTTATACGTTATACGTTATACGTTATACGTTATACGTTATACGTTATACGTTATACGTTATACGTTATACGTTATACGTTATACGTTATACGTTATACGTTATACGTTATACGTTAAACGTTGTACGTTATACGTTATACGTTATACGTTATACGTTATACGTTATACGTTATACGTTATACGTTATACGTTATACGTTGTACGTTATACGTTCTACGTTATACGTTATACGTTAAACATTGTACGTTATACGTTATGCGTCATACGATATACGTTATACGTTATACGTTATACGTTATACGTTATACGTTATACGTTCTACGTTATACGTTCTACGTTATACGTTATACGTTAAACATTGTACGTTATACGTTATGCGTCATACGATATACGTTATACGTTATACGTTATACGTTATACGTTATACGTTCTACGTTATACGTTATACGTTAAACGTTGTACGTTATACGTTACACGTTATACGTTATACGTTATACGTTATACGTTATACGTTGTACGTTATACGTTATACGTTATACGTTATACGTTATACGTTAAACGTTGTACGTTATACGTTATACGTTAAACGTTGTACGTTATACGTTATACGTTATACGTTATACGTTATACGTTATACGTTATGCGTTATACGTTATACGTTATACGTTATACGTTATACGTTATACGTTATACGTTATACGTTATACGTTATACGTTATACGTTATACGTTATACGTTATACGTTATACGTTATACGTTGTACGTTATACGTTCTACGTTATACGTTATACGTTAAACATTGTACGTTATACGTTATGCGTCATACGATATACGTTATACGTTATACGTTATACGTTATACGTTATACGTTCTACGTTATACGTTATACGTTATACGTTATACGTTATACGTTATACGTTAAACGTTGTACGTTATACGTTATACGTTATACGTTATACGTTATACGTTATACGTTATGCGTTATACGATATACGTTATACGTTATACGTTATACGTTATACGTTATACGTTATACGTTATACGTTATACGTTATACGTTATACGTTATACGTTATACGTTATACGTTATACGTTATACGTTATACGTTATACGTTATACGTTATACGTTGTACGTTATACGTTCTACGTTATACGTTATACGTTAAACATTGTACGTTATACGTTATGCGTCATACGATATACGTTATACGTTATACGTTATACGTTATACGTTATACGTTCTACGTTATACGTTATACGTTAAACGTTGTACGTTATACGTTACACGTTATACGTTATACGTTATACGTTATACGTTATACGTTGTACGTTATACGTTATACGTTATACGTTATACGTTATACGTTAAACGTTGTACGTTATACGTTATACGTTATACGTTATACGTTATACGTTATACGTCATACGTTATACGTTATACGTTATACGTTATACGTTCTACGTTATACGTTATACGTTAAACGTTGTACGTTATACGTTATACGTTATACGTTATACGTTATACGTTATACGTTATGCGTTATACGTTATACGTTAAACGTTGTACGTTATACGTTATACGTTATACGTTATACGTTATACGTTATACGTTATGCGTTATACGTTATACGTTATACGTTATACGTTATACGTTATACGTTATACGTTATACGTTATACGTTATACGTTATACGTTATACGTTATACGTTATACGTTATACGTAATATGTAATACGTCATACGTTTTACGTTAATCCTTATACGTTATACGTTATACGCTATACGTTATACGTTATACGTTATACGTTATACGTTATACGTTATACGTTATACGTTATACGTTATACGTTATACGTTATACGTTATACGTTATACGTTATACGTTATACGTTATACGTTATACGTTATACGTTATACGTTATACGTTATACGTTATACGTTATACGTTATACGTTATACGTTATACGTTATACGTTATACGTTATACGTTATACGTTATACGTTATACGTTATACGTTATACGTTATACGTTATGCGTTATAGGATATACGTTATACGTTATACGTTGTACGTTATACGTTATACGTTATACGTTATACGTTATACGTTATACGTTATACGTTAAACGATGTACGTTATACGTTATACGTTATACGTTATACGTTATACGTTATACGTTATACGTTATACGTTATACGTTATGCGTTATACGTTATACGTTATACGTTATACGTTATACGTTAAACGTTGTACGTTATACGTTATACGATATACGTTATACGTTATACGTTATACGTTATACGTTATACGTTATACGTTATACGTTATACGTTATACGTTATACGTTCTACGTTATACGTTATACGTTATATGTTATACGTTATACGTTATACGTTATACGTTATGCGTTATACGTTATACGTTATACGTTATACGTTATACGTTATACGTTATACGTTATACGTTATACGTTATACGTTAAGCGTTGTACGTTATACGTTATACGTTATACGTTATACGTTATACGTTATACGTTATGCGTTATACGTTATACGTTATACGTTATACGTTATACGTTATACGTTATACGTTATACGTTATACGTTATACGTTATACGTTGTACGTTATACGTTATACGTTATACGTTATACGTTATACGTTATACGTTAAACGTTGTACGTTATACGTTATACGTTATACGTTATACGTTATACGTTATACGTTATACGTTATACGTTATACGTTGTACGTTATACGTTCTACGTTATACGTTATACGTTAAACATTGTACGTTATACGTTATACGTCATACGATATACGTTATACGTTATACGTTATATGTTATACGTTATACGTTAAAAGTTGTACGTTATACGTTACACGTTGTACGTTATACGTTATACGTTATACGTTATACGTTGTACGTTATACGTTATACGTTATACGTTATACGTTATACCTTATACGTTATACGTTATACGTTATACGTTATACGTTATACATTATACGTTATACGTTGAACGTTGTACGATATACGTTATACGTTATACGTTATACGTTATACGTTATACGTTATACGTTAAACGTTGTACGTTATACGTTATACGTCATACGTTATACGTTATACGTTATACGTTATACGTTCTACGTTATACGTTATACGTTAAACGTTGTACGTTATACGTTATACGTTATGCGTTATTCGTTATACGTTATACGTTATACGTTATACGTTATACGTTATACGTTATACGTTATACGTTATACGTTATACGTTATACGTTATACGTTATACGTTATACGTTATACGTTATACGTTATACGTTCTACGTTATACGTTATACGTTAAACGTTGTACGTTATACGTTATACGTTATACGTTATACGTTATACGTTATACGTTATGCGTTATACGTTATACGTTGTACGTTATACGTTATACGTTATACGTTGTACGTTATACGTTATACGTTATATGTTATACGTCATGCGATATACGTTATACGTTATTCTTTATACGGTATACGTTAAACGTTGTACGTTATACGTTATACGTTATACGTTATACGTTATACGTTGGACGTTATACGTTATACGTTATACGTTATACGCCATACGTTATACGTTATACGTTATACGTTATACGTTATACGTTATACGTTATACGTTATACGTTATACGTTATACGTTATACGTTATACGTTATACGTTATACGTTATACGTTATACGTTATACGTTATACGTTATACGTTATACGTTATACGTTATACGTTCCACGTTATACGTTATACGTTAAGCGTTGTACGTTAAGCGTTGTACGTTATACGTTATACGTTATACGTTATACGTTATACGTTATACGTTATGCGTTATACGTTATACGTTATACGTTATACGTTATACGTTATACGTTATACGTTAAACGTTGTACGTTATACGTTATACGTTATACGTTATACGTTATACGTTATACGTTATGCGTTATACGTTATACGTTATACGTTATACGTTATACGTTATACGTTATACGTTATACGTTATACGTTATACGTTATACGTTATACGTTATACGTTATACGTTATACGTTATACGTTATACGTTATACGTTATACGTTATACGTTAAACGTTGTACGTTATACGTTATACGTTATACGTTATACGTTATACGTTATACGTTATACGTTATACGTTATACGTTATACGTTGTACGTTATACGTTCTACGTTATACGTTATACGTTAAACATTGTACGTTATACGTTATGCGTCATACGATATACGTTATACGTTATACGTTATACGTTATACGTTATACGTTCTACGTTATACGTTATACGTTAAACGTTGTACGTTATACGTTACACGTTATACGTTATACGTTATACGTTATACGTTATACGTTGTACGTTATACGTTATACGTTATACGTTATACGTTATACGTTATACGTTATACGTTAAACGTTGTACGTTATACGTTATACGTTATACGTTATACGTTATACGTTATACGTTATACGTTATACGTTATACGTTATACCTTATACGTTATACGTTATACGTTATACGTTATACATTATACGTTATACGTTGAACGTTGTACGATATACGTTATACGTTAAACGTTGTACGTTATACGTTATACGTTATACGTTATACGTTATACGTTATACGTTGGACGTTATACGTTATACGTTATACGTTATACGTTATACGTTATACGTTATACGTTATACGTTATACGTTATACGTTATACGTTATACCTTATACGTTATTCGTTATACGTTATACGTTATACATTATACGTTATACGTTGAACGTTGTACGATATACGTTATACGTTATACGTTATACGTTATACGTTATACGTTAAACGTTGTACGTTATACGTTATACGTTATACGTTATACGTCATACGTTCTACGTTATACGTTATACGTTATACGTTATGCGTTATACGTTATACGTTATACGTTATACGTTATACGTTATACGTTATACGTTATACGTTATACGTTATACGTAATATGTAATACGTCATACGTTTTACGTTAATCGTTATACGTTATACGTTATACGCTATACGTTATACGTTATACGT
This sequence comes from Ptiloglossa arizonensis, assembly GCF_051014685.1. Lineage (NCBI taxonomy): Eukaryota > Metazoa > Arthropoda > Insecta > Hymenoptera > Colletidae > Ptiloglossa > Ptiloglossa arizonensis. Next base: position 498,525 of record NW_027478693.1, on the reverse strand, counting down.
TATACGTTATACGTTATACGTTATACGTTACACGTTATACGTTATACGTTATACGTTATACGTTATACGTTATACGTTATACGTTATACGTTATACGTTATACGTTATACGTTATACGTTATACGTTATACGTTATACGTTATACGTTATACGTTATACGTTATACCTTATACGTTATTCGTTATACGTTATACGTTATACATTATACGTTATACGTTGAACGTTGTACGATATACGTTATACGTTATACGTTATACGTTATACGTTATACGTTAAACGTTGTACGTTATACGTTATACGTTATACGTTATACGTCATACGTTCTACGTTATACGTTATACGTTATACGTTATGCGTTATACGTTATACGTTATACGTTATACGTTATACGTTATACGTTATACGTTATACGTTATACGTTATACGTAATATGTAATACGTCATACGTTTTACGTTAATCGTTATACGTTATACGTTATACGCTATACGTTATACGTTATACGTTATACGTTATACGTTATACGTTATACGTTACACGTTATACGTTATACGTTATACGTTATACGTTATACGTTATACGTTATACGTTATACGTTATACGTTATACGTTATACGTTATACGTTATACGTTATACGTTATACGTTATACGTTATACGTTATACGTTATACGTTATACGTTATACGTTATACGTTACGCGTTATAGGATATACGTTATACGTTATACGTTGTACATTATACGTTATACGCTATACGTTATACGTTATACGTTATACGTTATACGTTAAACGTTGTACGTTATACGTTATACGATATACGTTATACGTTATACGTTATACGTTATACGTTATACGTTATACGTTTTACGTTATACGTTATACGTTATACGTTATACGTTGTACGTTATACGTTATACGTTATACGTTATACGTTAGACGTTGTACGTTATACGTTATACGTTATACGTTATACGCTATACGTTATACGTTATACGTTATACGTTATACGTTATACGTTATACGTTATACGTTATACGTTATACGTTATACGTTATACGTTATACGTTATGCGTTATAGGATATACGTTATACGTTATTCGTTGTACGTTATACGTTATACGTTATACGTTATATGTTATACGTCATGCGATATACGTTATACGTTATTCGTTATACGGTATACGTTAAACGTTGTACGTTATACGTTATACGTTATAAGTTATACGTTATACGTTATACGTTGGACGTTATACGTTATACGTTATACGTTATACGCCATACGTTATACGTTATACGTTATACGTTATACGTTATACGTTATACGTTATACGTTATACGTTATACGTTATACGTTATACGTTATACGTTATACGTTATACGTTATACGTTATACGTTATACGTTATACGTTATACGTTATACGTTATACGTTATACGTTATACGTTATACGTTATACGTTAAACGTTGTACGTTATACGTTATACGTTATACGTTATACGTTATACGTTATACGTTATGCGTTATACGTTATACGTTATACCTTATACGTTATACGTTATACGTTATACGTTATACGTTATACGTTATACATTATACGTTATACGTTGAACGTTGTACGATATACGTTATACGTTATACGTTATACGTTATACGTTATACGTTAAACGTTGTACGTTATACGTTATACGTCATACGTTATACGTTATACGTTATACGTTATACGTTATACGTTATACGTTATACGTTAAACGTTGTACGTTATACGTTATACGTTATACGTTATACGTTATACGTTATACGTTATACGTTATACGTTATACGTTATACGTTATACGTTGTACGTTATACGTTCTACGTTATACGTTATACGTTAAACATTGTACGTTATACGTTATGCGTCATACGATATACGTTATACGTTATACGTTATACGTTATACGTTATACGTTCTACGTTCTACGTTATACGTTAAACGTTGTACGTTATACGTTACACGTTATACGTTATACGTTATACGTTATACGTTATACGTTGTACGTTATACGTTATACGTTATACGTTATACGTTATACGTTATACGTTAAACGTTGTACGTTATACGTTATACGTTATACGTTATACGTTATACGTTATACGTTATACGTTATACGTTATACGTTATACCTTATACGTTATACGTTATACGTTATACGTTATACATTATACGTTATACGTTGAACGTTGTACGATATACGTTATACGTTAAACGTTGTACGTTATACGTTATACGTTATACGTTATACGTTATACGTTATACGTTGGACGTTATACGTTATACGTTATACGTTATACGTTATACGTTATACGTTATACGTTATACGTTATACGTTATACGTTATACCTTATACGTTATACGTTATACGTTATACGTTATACGTTACGCGTTATAGGATATACGTTATACGTTATACGTTGTACATTATACGTTATACGTTATACGTTATACGTTATACGTTATACGTTATACGTTAAACGTTGTACGTTATACGTTATACGATATACGTTATACGTTATACGTTATACGTTATACGTTATACGTTATACGTTATACGTTATACGTTATACGTTATACGTTGTACGTTATACGTTATACGTTATACGTTATACGTTAGACGTTGTACGTTATACGTTATACGTTATACGTTATACGCTATACGTTATACGTTATACGTTATACGTTATACGTTATACGTTATACGTTATACGTTATACGTTATACGTTATACGTTATACGTTATACGTTATGCGTTATAGGATATACGTTATACGTTATTCGTTGTAAGTTATACGTTATACGTTATACGTCATACGTTATACGTTATACGTTATACGTTATACGTTATACGTTATACGTTATACGTTATACGTTGTACGTTATACGTTATACGTTATACGTTATACGTTATACGTTATACGTTAAACGTTGTACGTTATACGTTATACGTTATACGTTATACGTTATACGTTATACGTTATACGTTATACGTTATACGTTATGCGTTATACGTTATACGTTATACGTTATACGTTATACGTTATACGTTATACGTTATACGTTATACGTTATACGTTATACGTTATACGTTATACGTTATACGTTATACGTTATACGTTATACGTTATACGTTGTACGTTATACGTTCTACGTTATACGTTATACGTTAAACATTGTACGTTATACGTTATGCGTCATACGATATACGTTATACGTTATACGTTATACGTTATACGTTATACGTTCTACGTTATACGTTATACGTTAAACGTTGTACGTTATACGTTACACGTTATACGTTATACGTTATACGTTATACGTTATACGTTGTACGTTATACGTTATACGTTATACGTTATACGTTATACGTTATACGTTAAACGTTGTACGTTATACGTTATACGTTATACGTTATACGTTATACGTTATACGTTATACGTTATACGTTATACGTTATACCTTATACGTTATACGTTATACGTTATACGTTATACATTATACGTTATACGTTGAACGTTGTACGATATACGTTATACGTTATACGTTATACGTTATACGTTATACGTTAAACGTTGTACGTTATACGTTATACGTCATACGTTATACGTTATACGTTATACGTTATACGTTCTACGTTATACGTTATACGTTAAACGTTGTACGTTATACGTTATACGTTATACGTTATTCGTTATACGTTATACGTTATACGTTATACGTTATGCGTTATACGTTATACGTTATACGTTATACGTTATACGTTATACGTTATACGTTTTACGTTATACGTTCTACGTTATACGTTATACGTTAAACGTTGTACGTTATACGTTATACGTTATACGTTATACGTTATACGTTATACGTTATACGTTATACGTTGAACGTTGTACGATATACGTTATACGTTATACGTTATACGTTATACGTTATACGTTAAACGTTGTACGTTATACGTTATACGTCATACGTTATACGTTATACGTTATACGTTATACATTATACGTTATACGTTGAACGTTGTACGATATACGTTATACGTTATACGTTATACGTTATACGTTATACGTTAAACGTTGTACGTTATACGTTATACGTCATACGTTATACGTTATACGTTATACGTTATACGTTCTACGTTATACGTTATACGTTAAACGTTGTACGTTATACGTTATACGTTATACGTTATACGTTATTCGTTATACGTTATACGTTATACGTTATACGTTATACGTTATACGTTAAACGTTGTACGTTATACGTTATACGTCATACGTTATACGTTATACGTTATACGTTATACGTTATACGTTATACGTTATACGTTATACGTTATACGTTATACGTTATACGTTATGCGTTATAGGATATACGTTATACGTTATACGTTGTACGTTATACGTTATACGTTGTACGTTATACGTTCTACGTTATACGTTATACGTTAAACGTTGTACGTTATACGTTATACGTCATACGTTATACGTTATACGTTATACGTTATACGTTCTACGTTATACGTTATACGTTAAACGTTGTACGTTATACGTTATACGCTATACGTTATACGTTATACGTTATATGTTATACGTTATACGTTATACGTTATACGTTATACGTTATACGTTATACGTTATACGTTATACGTTATACGTTATACGTTATACGTTATACGTTATACGTTATACGTTATACGTTATGTGTTATACGTTATACGTTATACGTTATACGTTATACGTTATACGTTATACGTTATACGTTAAACGTTGTACGTTATACGTTATACGTCATACGTTCTACGTTATACGTTATACGTTAAACGTTGTACGTTATACGTTATACGTTCTACGTTATTCGTTATACGTTATACGTTATACGTTATACGTTATACGTTATACGTTAAACGTTGTACGTTATACGTTATACGTTATACGTTATACGTTATACGTTATACGTTATGTGTTATACGTTATACGTTATACGTTATACGTTATACGTTATACGTTATACGTTATACGTTATACGTAATATGTAATACGTCATACGTTTTACGTTAATCGTTATACGTTATACGTTATACGCTATACGTTATACGTTATACGTTATATGTTATACGTTGTACGTTATACGTTATACGTTATACGTTATACGTTATACGTTATACGTTATACGTTATACGTTATACGTTATACGTTATACGTTATACGTTATACGTTATACGTTATACGTTATACGTTATACGTTATACGTTATACGTTATACGTTGTACGTTATACGTTATACGTTATACGTTGTACGTTATACGTTATACGTTATACGTTGTACGTTATACGTTATACGTTGTACGTTATACGTTCTACGTTATACGTTATACGTTAAACGTTGTACGTTATACGTTATACGTCATACGTTATACGTTATACGTTATACGTTATACGTTCTACGTTATACGTTATACGTTAAGCGTTGTACGTTATACGTTATACGTTATACGTTATACGTTCTACGTTATACGTTATACGTTAAACGTTGTACGTTATACGTTATACGTTATACGTTATTTGTTATACGTTATACGTTATACGTTATACGTTATACGTTATACGTTATACGTTATACGTTATACGTTATACGTTATATTATACGATATACGTTATACGTTATGTGTTATAGGATATACGTTATACGTTATACGTTGTACGTTATACGTCATACGTTATACGTTATACGTTATACGTTATACGTTATACGTTATACGTTATACGTTAAACGTTGTACGTTATACGTTATACGTTATACGTTATACGTTATACGTTATACGTTATACGTTATACGTTATACGTTATACGTTGTACGTTATACGTTCTACGTTATACGTTATACGTTAAACATTGTACGTTATACGTTATGCGTCATACGATATACGTTATACGTTATACGTTATACGTTATACGTTATACGTTATACGTTCTACGTTATACGTTATACGTTAAACGTTGTACGTTATACGTTACACGTTATACGTTATACGTTATACGTTATACGTTATACGTTGTACGTTATACGTTATACGTTATACGTTATACGTTATGCGTTATACGTTAAACGTTGTACGTTATACGTTATACGTTATACGTTATACGTTATACGTTATACGTTATACGTTATACGTTATACGTTATACCTTATACGTTATACGTTATACGTTATACGTTATACATTATACGTTATACGTTGAACGTTGTACGATATACGTTATACGTTAAACGTTGTACGTTATACGTTATACGTTATACGTTATACGTTATACGTTATACGTTGGACGTTATACGTTATACGTTATACGTTATACGTTATACGTTATACGTTATACGTTATACGTTATACGTTATACCTTATACGTTATTCGTTATACGTTATACGTTATACGTTATACGTTATACGTTATACGTTATACGTTATACGTTATACGTAATATGTAATACGTCATACGTTTTACGTTAATCGTTATACGTTATACGTTATACGCTATACGTTATACGTTATACGTTATACGTTATACGTTATACGTTATACGTTACACGTTATACGTTATACGTTATACGTTATACGTTATACGTTATACGTTAAACGTTGTACGTTATACGTTATACGTTATACGTTATACGTCATACGTTCTACGTTATACGTTATACGTTATACGTTATGCGTTATACGTTATACGTTATACGTTATACGTTATACGTTATACGTTATACGTTATACGTTATACGTTATACGTTATACGTAATATGTAATACGTCATACGTTTTACGTTAATCGTTATACGTTATACGTTATACGCTATACGTTATACGTTATACGTTATATGTTATACGTTACGCGTTATAGGATATACGTTATACGTTATACGTTGTACATTATACGTTATACGTTATACGTTATACGTTATACGTTATACGTTATACGTTATACGTTATACGTTATACGTTATACGTTATACGTTATACGTTATACGTTATACGTTATACGTTATACGTTATACGTTATACGTTATACGTTATACGTTATACGTTAAACGTTGTACGTTATACGTTATACGTTATACGTTATACGTCATACGTTCTACGTTATACGTTATACGTTATACGTTATGCGTTATACGTTATACGTTATACGTTATACGTTATACGTTATACGTTATACGTTATACGTTATACGTTATACGTAATATGTAATACGTCATACGTTTTACGTTAATCGTTATACGTTATACGTTATACGCTATACGTTATACGTTATACGATATACGTTATACGTTACGCGTTATAGGATATACGTTATACGTTATACGTTGTACATTATACGTTATACGTTATACGTTATACGTTATACGTTATACGTTATACGTTATACGTTATACGTTATACGTTATACGTTATACGTTATACGTTATACGTTATACGTTATACGTTATACGTTATACGTTATACGTTATACGTTACGCGTTATAGGATATACGTTATACGTTATACGTTGTACATTATACGTTATACGTTATACGTTATACGTTATACGTTATACGTTATACGTTATACGTTATACGTTATACGTTATACGTTGTACGTTATACGTTATACGTTCTAAATTATACGTTATACGTTAAACATTGTACGTTATACGTTATGCGTCATACGATATACGTTATACGTTATACGTTATACGTTATACGTTATACGTTCTACGTTATACGTTATACGTTAAACGTTGTACGTTATACGTTACACGTTATACGTTATACGTTATACGTTATACGTTATACGTTGTACGTTATACGTTATACGTTATACGTTATACGTTATACGTTATACGTTAAGCGTTGTACGTTATACGTTATACGTTATACGTTATACGTTATACGTTATACGTTATACGTTATACGTTATACGTTATACCTTATACGTTATACGTTATACGTTATACGTTATACATTATACGTTATACGTTGAACGTTGTACGATATACGTTATACGTTATACGTTATACGTTATACGTTATACGTTATACGTTAAACGTTGTACGTTATACGTTATACGTCATACGTTATACGTTATACGTTATACGTTATACGTTCTACGTTATACGTTATACGTTAAACGTTGTACGTTATACGTTATACGTTATACGTTATTCGTTATACGTTATACGTTATACGTTATACGTTATGCGTTATACGTTATACGTTATACGTTATACGTTATACGTTATACGTTATACGTTATACGTTCTACGTTATACGTTATACGTTAAACGTTGTACGTTATACGTTATACGTTATACGTTATACGTTATACGTTATACGTTATACGTTATACGTTGAACGTTGTACGATATACGTTATACGTTATACGTTATACGTTATACGTTAAACGTTGTACGTTATACGTTATACGTCATACGTTATACGTTATACGTTATACGTTATACATTATACGTTATACGTTGAACGTTGTACGATATACGTTATACGTTATACGTTATACGTTATACGTTATACGTTAAACGTTGTACGTTATACGTTATACGTCATACGTTATACGTTATACGTTATACGTTATACGTTCTACGTTATACGTTATACGTTAAACGTTGTACGTTATACGTTATACGTTATACGTTATACGTTATTCGTTATACGTTATACGTTATACGTTATACGTTATACGTTATACGTTAAACGTTGTACGTTATACGTTATACGTCATACGTTATACGTTATACGTTATACGTTATACGTTATACGTTATACGTTATACGTTATACGTTATACGTTATACGTTATACGTTATACGTTATACGTTATGCGTTATAGGATATACGTTATACGTTATACGTTGTACGTTATACGTTATACGTTATACGTTGTACGTTATACGTTCTACGTTATACGTTATACGTTAAACGTTGTACGTTATACGTTATACGTCATACGTTATACGTTATACGTTATACGTTATACGTTCTACGTTATACGTTATACGTTAAACGTTGTACGTTATACGTTATACGCTATACGTTATACGTTATACGTTATATGTTATACGTTATACGTTATACGTTATACGTTATACGTTATACGTTATACGTTATACGTTGTACGTTATACGTTATACGTTATACGTTATACGTTATACGTTATACGTTATACGTTATGTGTTATACGTTATACGTTATACGTTATACGTTATACGTTATACGTTATACGTTATACGTTAAACGTTGTACGTTATACGTTATACGTCATACGTTCTACGTTATACGTTATACGTTAAACGTTGTACGTTATACGTTATACGTTATACGTTATTCGTTATACGTTATACGTTATACGTTATACGTTATACGTTATACGTTAAACGTTGTACGTTATACGTTATACGTTATACGTTATACGTTATACGTTATACGTTATGTGTTATACGTTATACGTTATACGTTATACGTTATACGTTATACGTTATACGTTATACGTTATACGTAATATGTAATACGTCATACGTTTTACGTTAATCGTTATACGTTATACGTTATACGCTATACGTTATACGTTATACGTTATATGTTATACGTTATACGTTATACGTTATACGTTATACGTTATACGTTATACGTTATACGTTATACGTTATACGTTATACGTTGTACGTTATACGTTATACGTTAAACGTTGTACGTTATACGTTATACGTTATACGTTATACGTTATTCGTTATACGTTATACGTTATACGTTATACGTTATACGTTATACGTTAAACGTTGTACGTTATACGTTATACGTCATACGTTATACGTTATACGTTATACGTTATACGTTATACGTTATACGTTATACGTTATACGTTATACGTTATACGTTATACGTTATACGTTATACGTTATACGTTATACGTTATACGTTATACGTTATACGTTATACGTTATACGTTATACGTTATACGTTATACGTTATACGTTATACGTTATACGTTATACGTTATACGTTATACGTTATACGTTCTACGTTATACGTTGTACGTTATACGTTATACGTTATACGTTATACGTTGTACGTTATACGTTATACGTTATACGTTATACGTTATACGTTATACGTTGTACGTTATACGTTATACGTTATACGTTATACGTTGTACGTTATACGTTATACGTTATACGTTATACGTTATACGTTATACGTAATATGTAATACGTCATACGTTTTACGTTAATCGTTATACGTTATACGTTATACGTTATACGTTATACGTTATACGTTATACGTAATATGTAATACGTCATACGTTTTACGTTAATCCTTATACGTTATACGTTATACGCTATACGTTATACGTTATACGTTATACGTTATACGTTATACGTTATACGTTATACGTTATACGTTATACGTTATACGTTATACGTTATACGTTATACGTTATACGTTATACGTTATACGTTATACGTTATACGTTGTACGTTATACGTTATACGTTATACGTTATACGTTGTACGTTATACGTTATACGTTGTACGTTATACGTTCTACGTTATACGTTATACGTTAAACGTTGTACGTTATACGTTATACGTCATACGTTATACGTTATACGTTATACGTTATACGTTCTACGTTATACGTTATACGTTAAACGTTGTACGTTATACGTTATACGTTATACGTTATACGTTATACGTTATACGTTATACGTTATACGTTATGTGTTATACGTTATACGTTATACGTTATACGTTATACGTTATACGTTATACGTTATACGTTAAACGTTGTACGTTATACGTTATACGTCATACGTTCTACGTTATACGTTATACGTTAAACGTTGTACGTTATACGTTATACGTTATACGTTATTCGTTATACGTTATACGTTATACGTTATACGTTATACGTTATACGTTAAACGTTGTACGTTATACGTTATACGTTATACGTTATACGTTATACGTTATACGTTATGTGTTATACGTTATACGTTATACGTTATACGTTATACGTTATACGTTATACGTTATACGTTATACGTAATATGTAATACGTCATACGTTTTACGTTAATCGTTATACGTTATACGTTATACGCTATACGTTATACGTTATACGTTATATGTTATACGTTATACGTTATACGTTATACGTTATACGTTATACGTTATACGTTATACGTTATACGTTATACGTTATACGTTATACGTTATACGTTATACGTTATACGTTATACGTTATACGTTATACGTTATACGTTATACGTTATACGTTATACGTTATACGTTATACGTTATACGTTATACGTTGTACGTTATACGTTATACGTTATACGTTATACGTTGTACGTTATACGTTATACGTTGTACGTTATACGTTCTACGTTATACGTTATACGTTAAACGTTGTACGTTATACGTTATACGTCATACGTTATACGTTATACGTTATACGTTATACGTTCTACGTTATACGTTATACGTTAAACGTTGTACGTTATACGTTCTACGTTATACGTTATACGTTCTACGTTATACGTTATACGTTAAACGTTGTACGTTATACGTTATACGTTATACGTTATACGTTATACGTTATACGTTATACGTTATACGTTATACGTTATACGTTATACGTTATACGTTATACGTTATACGTTATACGTTATACGTTATACGTTATACGTTATACGTTATACGTTATACGTTATACGTTATACGTTATACGTTATACGTTATACGTTATACGTTATACGTTATACGTTATACGTTATACGTTATACGTTATACGTTATACGTTATACGTTATACGTTATACGTTATACGTTATATTATACGATATACGTTATACGTTATGTGTTATAGGATATACGTTATACGTTATACGTTGTACGTTATACGTTATACGTTATACGTTATACGTTAAACGTTGTACGTTATACGTTATACGTTATACGTTATTCGTTATACGTTATACGTTATACGTTATACGTTATACGTTATACGTTATACGTTATACGTTATACGTTATACGTTATGCGATATAGGATATACGTTATACGTTATACGTTATACGTTATACGTTATACGTAATATGTAATACGTCATACGTTTTACGTTAATCGTTATACGCTATACGTTATACGCTATATGTTATACGTTATACGTTATACGTGTTACGTTATACGTTATACGTTATACGTTATACGTTATACGTTATACGTTATACGTTATACGTTATACGTTATACGTTATACGTTATACGTTATACGTTATACGTTATACGTTATACGTTATACGTTATACGTTATACGTTATACGTTATACGTTATACGTTATACGTTATACGTTATACGTTATACGTTATACGTTATACGTTATACGTTATACGTTATACGTTATACGTTATACGTTATACGTTATACGTTATACGTTATACGTTATACGTTATACGTTATACGTTATACGTTATACGTTATACGTTATACGTTATACGTTCTACGTTCTACGTTGTACGTTATACGTTATACGTTATACGTTCTACGTTATACGTTATACGTAAAACGTTGTACGTTATACGTTATACGTTATACGTTATACGTTATACGTTATACGTTATACGTTATACGTTATACATTATACGTTATACGCTATACGTTATACGTTATACGTTATACGTTAAACGTTGTATGTTATACGTTATACGTCATACGTTATACTATATACGTTATACGTTATACGTTCTACGTTATACGTTATACGTTAAACGTTGTACGTTATACGTTATACGTTATACGTTATACGTTATACGTTATACGTTATACGTTATACATTATACGTTATACGCTATACGTTATACGTTATACGTTATACGTTATACGTTAAACGTTGTACGTTATACGTTATGCGTCATACGTTATACGTTATACGTTATACGTTATACGTTATACGTTATACGTTATACGTTATACGTTATAGGTTATACGTAATATGTAATACGTCATACGTTTTACGTTAATCGTTATACGTTATACGTTATACGCTATACGTTATACGTTATACGTTATACGTGTTACGTTATACGTTATACGTTATACGTTATACGTTATACGTTATACGTTATACGTTATACGTTATACGTTATACCTTGTACGTTATACGTTATACGTTATACGTTATACATTATACGGTATACGTTGTACGTTATACGTTGTACGTTATACGTTATACGTTATACGTTATACGTTATACGTTATACGTTATACGTTATACGTTATACGTTATACGTTATACGTTATACGTTATACGTTATACGTTATACGTTATACGTTATACGTTATACGCTATACGTTATACGTTATACGTTATACGTTATACGTTATATTATACGTTATACGTTATACGTTATGTGTTATAGGATATACGTTATACGTTATACGTTGTACGTTATACGTTATACGTTATACGTTAAACGTTGTACGTTATACGTTATACGTTATACGTTATTCGTTATACGTTATACGTTATACGTTATACGTTATACGTTATACGTTATACGTTATACGTTATACGTTATACGTTACACGTTATAGGATATACGTTATACGTTATACGTTATACGTTATACGTTATACGTTATACGTTATACGTTATACGTTATACGTTATACGTTATACGTTATACGTTATACGTTATACGTTATACGTTATACGTTATACGTTATACGTTATACGTTATACGTTATACGTTATACGTTATACGTTATACGTTATACGTTATACGTTATACGTTATACGTTATACGTTATACGTTATACGTTATACGTTATACGTTATACGTTATGCGTTATAGGATATACGTTATACGTTATACGTTATGCGTTATAGGATATACGTTATACGTTATACGTTGTACGTTATACGTTATACGTTATGCGTTATACGTCATGCGATATACGTTATACGTTATACGTTACACGGTATACGTTAAACGTTGTACGTTATACGTTATACGTAATATGTAATACGTCATACGTTTTACGTTAATCGTTATACGTTATTCGTTATACGATATACGTTATACGTTATACGTTATACGTTATACGTTATACGTTATACTTTATACGTTATACGTTATACGTTATACGTTATACGTTATACGTTATACGTTATACGTTATACGTTATACGTTATACGTTATACGTTATACGTTATACGTTATACGTTATACGTTATACGTTATACGTTATACGACATACGTTATACGTTATACGTTATACGTTATACGTTATACGTTATACGTTATACGTTATACGTTATACGTTATACGACATACGTTATACGTTATACGTTATACGTTATACGTTATACGTTATACGTTATACGTAATATGTAATACGTCATACGTTTTACGTTAATCGTTATACGTTATACGTTATACGCTATACGTTATACGTTATACGATATACGTGTTACGTTATACGTTATACGTTATACGTTATACGTTATACGTTATACGTTATACGTTATACGTAACACGTTATACGTTATACGTTATACGTTATACGTTATACGTTATACGTTATACGTTATACGTTATACGACATACGTTATACGTTATACGTTATACGTTATACGTTATAAGTTATACGACATACGTTATACGTTATACGTAATAAGTTATACGTTATACGTTATACGTTATACGTTATACGTTATACGTTATAGGTTATACGTTATACGTTATGCGTTATAGGATATACGTTATACGTTATACGTTATACGTTATACGTTATACGTTATACGTTATACGTTATACGTTATACGTTATACGTTATACGGTATACGTTAAACGTTGTACGTTATACGTCATACGTAATATGTAATACGTCATACGTTTTACGTTAATCGTTATACGTTATTCGTTATACGCTATACGTTATACGTTATACGTTATACGTTATACGTTATACGTTATACGTTATACGTTATACGTTATACGTTATACGTTATACGTTATACGTTATACGTTATACGTTATACGTTATACGTTATACGTTATATTATACGATATACGTTATACGTTATGTGTTATAGGATATACGTTATACGTTATACGTTGTACGTTATACGTTATACGTTATACGTTAAACGTTGTACGTTATACGTTATACGTTATACGTTATTCGTTATACGTTATACGTTATACGTTATACGTTATACGTTATACGTTATACGTTATACGTTATACGTTATACGTTATGCGTTATAGGATATACGTTATACGTTATACGTTATACGTTATACGTTATACGTAATATGTAATACGTCATACGTTTTACGTTAATCGTTATACGCTATACGTTATACGCTATATGTTATACGTTATACGTTATACGTGTTACGTTATACGTTATACGTTATACGTTATACGTTATACGTTATACGTTATACGTTATACGTTATACGTTATACGTTATACGTTATACGTTATACGTTATACGTTATACGTTATACGTTATACGTTATACGTTATACGTTATACGTTATACGTTATACGTTATACGTTATACGTTATACGTTATACGTTATACGTTATACGTTATACGTTATACGTTATACGTTATACGTTATACGTTATACGTTATACGTTATACGTTATACGTTATACGTTATACGTTATACGTTATACGTTATACGTTCTACGTTCTACGTTGTACGTTATACGTTATACGTTATACGTTCTACGTTATACGTTATACGTTAAACGTTGTACGTTATACGTTATACGTTATACGTTATACGTTATACGTTATACGTTATACGTTATACGTTATACGTTATACATTATACGTTATACGCTATACGTTATACGTTATACGTTATACGTTAAACGTTGTATGTTATACGTAATACGTCATACGTTATACTATATACGTTATACGTTATACGTTCTACGTTATACGTTATACGTTAAACGTTGTACGTTATACGTTATACGTTATACGTTATACGTTATACGTTATACGTTATACGTTATACATTATACGTTATACGCTATACGTTATACGTTATACGTTATACGTTAAACGTTGTACGTTATACGTTATGCGTCATACGTTATACGTTATACGTTATACGTTATACGTTATACGTTATACGTTATACGTTATACGTTATACGTTATAGGTTATACGTAATATGTAATACGTCATACGTTTTACGTTAATCGTTATACGTTATACGTTATACGCTATACGTTATACGTTATACGTTATACGTGTTACGTTATACGTTATACGTTATACGTTATACGTTATACGTTATACGTTATACGTTATACGTTATACGTTATACCTTGTACGTTATACGTTATACGTTATACGTTATACGTTATACGTTATACGTTGTACGTTATACGTTGTACGTTATACGTTATACGTTATACGTTATACGTTATACGTTATACGTTATACGGTATACGTTAAACGTTGTACGTTATACGTCATACGTAATATGTAATACGTCATACGTTTTACGTTAATCGTTATACGTTATTCGTTATACGCTATACGTTATACGTTATACGTTATACGTTATACGTTATACGTTATACGTTATACGTTATACGTTATACGTTATACGTTATACGTTATACGTTATACGTTATACGTTATACGTTATATTATACGATATACGTTATACGTTATGTGTTATAGGATATACGTTATACGTTATACGTTGTACGTTATACGTTATACGTTATACGTTAAACGTTGTACGTTATACGTTATACGTTATACGTTATTCGTTATACGTTATACGTTATACGTTATACGTTATACGTTATACGTTATACGTTATACGTTATACGTTATACGTTATGCGTTATAGGATATACGTTATACGTTATACGTTATACGTTATACGTTATACGTAATATGTAATACGTCATACGTTTTACGTTAATCGTTATACGCTATACGTTATACGCTATATGTTATACGTTATACGTTATACGTGTTACGTTATACGTTATACGTTATACGTTATACGTTATACGTTATACGTTATACGTTATACGTTATACGTTATACCTTGTACGTTATACGTTATACGTTATACGTTATACGTTATACGTTATACGTTGTACGTTATACGTTGTACGTTATACGTTATACGTTATACGTTATACGTTATACGTCATACGTTATACGTTATACGTTATAGGTTATACGTAATATGTAATACGTCATACGTTTTACGTTAATCGTTATACGTTATACGTTATACGCTATACGTTATACGTTATACGTTATACGTGTTACGTTATACGTTATACGTTATACGTTATACGTTATACGTTATACGTTATACGTTATACGTTATACGTTATACCTTGTACGTTATACGTTATACGTTATACGTTATACGTTATACGTTATACGTTGTACGTTATACGTTGTACGTTATACGTTATACGTTATACGTTATACGTTATACGTTATACGTTATACGTTATACGTTATACGTTATACGTTATACGTTATACGTTATACGTTATACGTTATACGTTATACGTTATACGCTATACGTTATACGTTATACGTTATACGTTATACGTTATACGTTATACGTTATATTATACGTTATACGTTATACGTTATGTGTTATAGGATATACGTTATACGTTATACGTTTTACGTTATACGTTATACGTTATACGTTAAACGTTGTACGTTATACGTTATACGTTATACGTTATTCGTTATACGTTATACGTTATACGTTATACGTTATACGTTATACGTTATACGTTATACGTTATACGTTATACGTTACACGTTATAGGATATACGTTATACGTTATACGTTATACGTTATACGTTATACGTTATACGTTATACGTTATACGTTATACGTTATACGTTATACGTTATACGTTATACGTTATACGTTATACGTTATACGTTATACGTTATACGTTATACGTTATACGTTATACGTTATACGTTATACGTTATACGTTATACGTTATACGTTATACGTTATACGTTATACGTTATACGTTATACGTTATACGTTATACGTTATACGTTATACGTTATGCGTTATAGGATATACGTTATACGTTATACGTTATGCGTTATAGGATATACGTTATACGTTATACGTTGTACGTTATACGTTATACGTTATGCGTTATACGTCATGCGATATACGTTATACGTTATACGTTATACGGTATACGTTAAACGTTGTACGTTATACGTTATACGTAATATGTAATACGTCATACGTTTTACGTTAATCGTTATACGTTATTCGTTATACGATATACGTTATACGTTATACGTTATACGTTATACGTTATACGTTATACTTTATACGTTATACGTTATACGTTATACGTTATACGTTATACGTTATACGTTATACGTAATATGTAATACGTCATACGTTTTACGTTAATCGTTATACGTTATACGTTATACGCTATACGTTATACGTTATACGTTATACGTTATACGTTATACGTTATACGTTATACGTTATACGTTATACGTTATACGTTATACGTTATACGACATACGTTATACGTTATACGTTATACGTTATACGTTATACGTTATACGTTATACGTTATACGTTATACGTTATACGACATACGTTATACGTTATACGTTATACGTTATACGTTATACGTTATACGTTATACGTAATATGTAATACGTCATACGTTTTACGTTAATCGTTATACGTTATACGTTATACGCTATACGTTATACGTTATACGATATACGTGTTACGTTATACGTTATACGTTATACGTTATACGTTATACGTTATACGTTATACGTTATACGTAACACGTTATACGTTATACGTTATACGTTATACGTTATAGGTTATACGTTATACGTTATACGTTATACGACATACGTTATACGTTATACGTTATACGTTATACGTTATAAGTTATACGACATACGTTATACGTTATACGTAATACGTTATACGTTATACGTTATACGTTATACGTTATACGTTATACGTTATAGGTTATACGTTATACGTTATGCGTTATAGGATATACGTTATACGTTATACGTTATACGTTATACGTTATACGTTATACGTTATACGTTATACGTTATACGTTATACGTTATACGGTATACGTTAAACGTTGTACGTTATACGTCATACGTAATATGTAATACGTCATACGTTTTACGTTAATCGTTATACGTTATTCGTTATACGCTATACGTTATACGTTATACGTTATACGTTATACGTTATACGTTATACGTTATACGTTATACTTTATACGTTATACGTTATACGTTAAACGTTGTACGTTATACGTTATACGTTATACGTTATACGTTCTACGTTATACGTTATACGTTAAACGTTGTACGTTATACGTTATACGTTATACGTTATTCGTTATACGTTATACGTTATACGTTATACGTTATACGTTATACTTTATACGTTATACGTTATACGTTATACGTTATACGTTATACGTTATACGTTATACGTTATACGTTATACGTAATATGTAATACGTCATACGTTTTACGTTAATCGTTATACGTTATACGTTATACGCTATACGTTATACGTTATACGTTATACGTTATACGTTATACGTTATACGTTATACGTTATACGTTATACGTTATACGTTATACGTTATACGTTATACGTTATACGACATACGTTATACGTTATACGTTATACGTTATACGTTATACGTTATACGTTATACGTTATACGTTATACGTAATACGTTATACGTTATACGTTATACGTTATACGTTATGCGTTATAGGATATACGTTATACGTTATACGTTATGCGTTATAGGATATACGTTATACGTTATACGTTGTACGTTATACGTTATACGTTATGCGTTATACGTCATGCGATATACGTTATACGTTATACGTTATACGTTATACGTTATACGTTATACGTTATACGTTATACGTTATACGTTATACGTTATACGACATACGTTATACGTTATACGTTATACGTTATACGTTATACGTTATACGACATACGTTATACGTTATACGTAATACGTTATACGTTATACGTTATACGTTATACGTTATACGTTATACGTTATACGTTATACGTTATACGTTATACGTTATACGTTATACGTTATGCGTTATAGGATATACGTTATACGTTATACGTTATACGTTATACGTTATACGTTATACGTTATACGTTATACGTTATACGTTATACGTTATACGTTAAACGTTGTACGTTATACGTTATACGTTATACGTTATACGTTATACGTTATACGTTATACGTTATACGTTATACGTTATACGTTATACGTTATACGTTATACGTTATACGTTATACGTTATACGTTATACGTTATACGTTATACGTTATACGTTATACGTTATACGTTATACGTTATACGTTATACGTTATACGTTATACGTCATACGTTATACGTTATACGTCATACGTTATACATTATACATTATACGTTATAAGTTCTACGTTATACGTTATACGTTGTACGTTATACGTTATACGTTAGACGCTAT
The DNA here is from genome assembly GCF_051014685.1 of Ptiloglossa arizonensis. NCBI lineage: Eukaryota > Metazoa > Arthropoda > Insecta > Hymenoptera > Colletidae > Ptiloglossa > Ptiloglossa arizonensis. Next base: position 477,849 of record NW_027478693.1, on the reverse strand, counting down.
ACGTTATGCGTTATAGGATATACGTTATGCGTTATAGGATATACGTTATACTTTATACGTTGTACGTTATACGTTATACGTTATGCGTTATACGTCATGCGTTATACGTCTTACGTTATACGTTATACGTTATACGTTATACGTTATACGTTATACGTTAAACGTTGTACGTTATACGTTATACGTTATACGTTATTCGTTATACGTTATACGTTATACGTTATACGTTATACGTTATACGTTATACGTTATATTATACGTTATACGTTATACGTTATGTGTTATAGGATATACGTTATACGTTATACGTTGTACGTTATACGTTATACGTTATACGTTAAACGTTGTACGTTATATGTTATACGTTATACGTTATTCGTTATACGTTATACGTTATACGTTATACGTTATACGTTATACGTTATACGTTATACGTTATACGTTATGCGTTATAGGATATACGTTATACGTTATACGTTATACGTTATACGTTATACGTAATATGTAATACGTCATACGTTTTACGTTAATCGTTATACGTTATACGTTATACGCTATATGTTATACGTTATACGTTATACGTGTTACGTTATACGTTATACGTTATACGTTATACGTTATACGTTATACGTTATACGTTATACGTTATACGTTATACGTTATACGTTATACGTTATACGTTATACGTTATACGCTATACGTTATACGTTATACGTTATACGTTAAACGTTGTATGTTATACGTTATACGTCATACGTTATACGATATACGTTATACGTTATACGTTCTACGTTATACGTTATACGTTAAACGTTATACGTTATACGTTATACGTTATACGTTATACGTTATACGTTATACGTTATACGTTATACATTATACGTTATACGCTATACGTTATACGTTATACGTTATACGTTAAACGTTGTACGTTATACGTTATGCGTCATACGTTATACGTTATACGTTATACGTTATACGTTATACGTTATACGTTATACGTTATACGTAATATGTAATACGTCATACGTTTTACGTTAATCGTTATACGTTATACGTTATACGCTATACGTTATACGTTATACGTTATACGTGTTACGTTATACGTTATACGTTATACGTTATACGTTATACGTTATACGTTATACGTTATACGTTATACGTTATACGTTATACGTTATACGTTATACGTTATACGTTATACGTTATACGTTATACGTTATACGTTATACGTTGTACGTTATACGTTGTACGTTATACGTTATACGTTATACGTTATACGTTATACGTTATACGTTATACGTTGTACGTTATACGTTGTACGTTATACGTTATACGTTATACGTTATACGTTAAACGTTGTACGTTATACGTTATACGTTATACGTTATACGTTATACGTTATACGCTATACGTTATACGTTATACGTTATACGTTAAACGTTGTATGTTATACGTTATACGTCATACGTTATACGATATACGTTATACGTTATACGTTCTACGTTATACGTTATACGTTAAACGTTGTACGTTATACGTTATACGTTATACGTTATACGTTAAACGTTGTACGTTATACGCTATATGTTATACGTTATACGTTATACGTGTTACGTTATACGTTATACGTTATACGTTATACGTTATACGTGTTACGTTATACGTTATACGTTATACGTTATACGTTATACGTTATACGTTATACGTTATACGTTATACGTTATACGTTATACGTTATACGTTATACGTTATACGCTATACGTTATACGTTATACGTTATACGTTAAACGTTGTATGTTATACGTTATACGTCATACGTTATACGATATACGTTATACGTTATACGTTCTACGTTATACGTTATACGTTAAACGTTATACGTTATACGTTATACGTTATACGTTATACGTTATACGTTATACGTTATACGTTATACGTTATACGTTATACATTATACGTTATACGCTATACGTTATACGTTATACGTTATACGTTAAACGTTGTACGTTATACGTTATGCGTCATACGTTATACGTTATACGTTATACGTTATACGTTATACGTTATACGTTATACGTTATACGTTATACCTTATACGTAATATGTAATACGTCATACGTTTTACGTTAATCGTTATACGTTATACGTTATACGCTATACGTTATACGTTATACGTTATACGTGTTACGTTATACGTTATACGTTATACGTTATACGTTATACGTTATACGTTATACGTTATACGTTATACGTTATACGTTATACGTTATACGTTATACGTTATACGTTATACGTTATACGTTATACGTTATACGTTATACGTTGTACGTTATACGTTGTACGTTATACGTTATACGTTATACGTTATACATTATACATTATACGTTATAAGTTCTACGTTATACGTTATACGTTGTACGTTATACGTTATACGTTAGACGCTATACGTTATACGTTATACGTTATACGTTATACGTTATACGTTATGCGTTATAGGATATAAGGATATACGTTATACGTTATACGTTGTACGTTATACGTTATACGTTATACGTTATACGTTATACGTTATACGTTATACGTTAAACGTTGTACGTTATACGTTATACGTTATACGCTATACGTTATACGTTATGCGATATAGGATATACGTTATACGTTATACGTTGTACGTTATACGTTATACGTTATACGTTATACGTTATACGTTATACGTTATACGTTAAACGTTGTACGTTATACGTTATACGTTATACGCTATACGTTATGCGTTATAGGATATACGTTATGCGTTATAGGATATACGTTATACTTTATACGTTGTACGTTATACGTTATACGTTATGCGTTATACGTTATACGTTATACGTTATACGTTATACTTTATACGTTATACGTTATACGTTATACGTTATACGTTATACGTTATACGTTATACGTTATACGTTATACGTTATACGTTATACGTTATACGTTATACGTTATGCGTTATAGGATATACGTTATACGTTATACGTTATACATTATACGTTATATGTTATACGTTATACGTTATACGTTATACGTTATACGTTATAGGTTATACGTTATACGTTATTCGTTATACGGTATACGTTAAACGTTGTACGTTATACGTTATACGTTATACGTTATACGTTATACGTTGTACGTTATACGTTAAACGTTGTACGTTATACGTTATACGTTATACGTTATATGTTATACGTTATACGTTATACGTTATACGTTATACGTTATACGTTATACGTTATACGTTATTCGTTATACGTTATACGTTATACGTTATACGTTATACGTTATACGTTATACGTTATACTTTATACGTTATACGTTATACGTTATACGTTATACGTTATACGTTATACGTTATACGTTATACGTTATACGTTATACGTTATACGTTATACGTTATGCGTTATAGGATATACGTTATACGTTATACGTTATACATTATACGTTATATGTTATACGTTATACGTTATACGTTATACGTTATACGTTATAGGTTATACGTTATACGTTATTCGTTATACGGTATACGTTAAACGTTGTACGTTATACGTTATACGTTATACGTTATACGTTATACGTTGTACGTTATACGTTATACGTTATACGTTATACGCTATACGTTATACGTTATACGTTATACGTTATACGTTATACGTTATACGTTATACGTTATACGTTATACGTTATACGTTATACGTTATACGTTATACGATATACGTCATACGTTATACGTTATACGTCATACGTTATACATTATACATTATACGTTATAAGTTCTACGTTATACGTATACGTTGTACGTTATACGTTATACGTTAGACGCTATACGTTATACTTATACGTTATACGTTATACGTTATACGTTATGCGTTATAGGATATACGTTATACGTTATACGTTGTACGTTATACGTTATACGTTATACGTTATACGTTATACGTTATACGTTATACGTTAAACGTTGTACGTTATACGTTATACGTTATACGCTATACGTTATGCGTTATAGGATATACGTTATGCGTTATAGGATATACGTTATACTTTATACGTTGTACGTTATACGTTATACGTTATGCGTTATACGTCATGCGTTATACGTCTTACGTTATCGTTATACGTTATACGTTATACGTTATACGTTATACGTTATACGTTATACGTTATACGTTATACGTTATACGTTATACGTTATACGTTATACGTTATACGTTATACGTTATACGTTATACGTTATACGTTATACGTTATACGTTATACGTTATACGTTATACGTTATACGTTATACGTTATACGTTATACGTTATACGTTATACGTTATACGTTATACGTTATACGTTATACGTTATACGTTATACGTTATACGTTATACGTTATACGTTATACGTTATACGACATACGTTATACGTTATACGTTATACGTTATACGTTATACGTTATACGTTATACGTTATACGTTATACGTTAAACGTTATACGTTATACGTTATGCGTTATAGGATATACGTTATACGTTATACGTTATACGTTATACGTTGTACGTTATACGTTATACGTTATACGTTATACGTTATACGTTATACGTTATACGTTATACGTTATACGTTATACGTTATACGTTATACGTTATACGTTATACGTTATACGTTATACGTTATACGTTATACGTTATACGTTATATTATACGTTATACGTTATACGTTATGTGTTATAGGATATACGTTATACGTTATACGTTGTACGTTATACGTTATACGTTATACGTTAAACGTTGTACGTTATATGTTATACGTTATACGTTATTCGTTATACGTTATACGTTATACGTTATACGTTATACGTTATACGTTATACGTTATACGTTATACGTTATGCGTTATAGGATATACGTTATACGTTATACGTTATACGTTATACGTTATACGTAATATGTAATACGTCATACGTTTTACGTTAATCGTTATACGTTATACGTTATACGCTATATGTTATACGTTATACGTTATACGTGTTACGTTATACGTTATACGTTATACGTTATACGTTATACGTTATACGTTATACGTTATACGTTATACGTTATACGTTATACGTTATACGTTATACGTTATACGTTATACGCTATACGTTATACGTTATACGTTATACGTTAAACGTTGTATGTTATACGTTATACGTCATACGTTATACGATATACGTTATACGTTATACGTTCTACGTTATACGTTATACGTTAAACGTTATACGTTATACGTTATACGTTATACGTTATACGTTATACGTTATACATTATACGTTATACATTATACGTTATACGCTATACGTTATACGTTATACGTTATACGTTAAACGTTGTACGTTATACGTTATGCGTCATACGTTATACGTTATACGTTATACGTTATACGTTATACGTTATACGTTATACGTTATACGTAATATGTAATACGTCATACGTTTTACGTTAATCGTTATACGTTATACGTTATACGCTATACGTTATACGTTATACGTTATACGTGTTACGTTATACGTTATACGTTATACGTTATACGTTATACGTTATACGTTATACGTTATACGTTATACGTTATACGTTATACGTTATACGTTATACGTTATACGTTATACGTTATACGTTATACGTTATACGTTATACGTCATACGTTGTACGTTATACGTTGTACGTTATACGTTATACGTTATACGTTATACGTTATACGTTATACGTTATACGTTGTACGTTATACGTTGTACGTTATACGTTATACGTTATACGTTATACGTTATACGTTAAACGTTGTACGTTATACGTTATACGTTATACGTTATACGTTATACGTTGTACGTTATACGTTCTACGTTATACGTTATACGTTAAACGTTGTACGTTATACGTTATACGTCATACGTTATACGTTATACGTTATACGTTATACGTTATACGTTGTACGTTATACGTTATACGTTATACGTTATACGTTAGACGTTGTACGTTATACGTTATACGTTATACGTTATACGCTATACGTTATACGTATACGTTATACGTTATACGTTATACGTTATACGTTATACGTTATACGTTATACGTTATACGTTATACGTTATGCGTTATACGTTATACGTTATACGTTATACGTTATACGTTATACGTTATACGTTATACGTTATACGTTATACGTTATACGTTATACGTTATACGTTACACGTTATACGTTACACGTTAAACGTTATACGTTGTACGTTATACGTTCTACGTTATACGTTATACGTTAAACGTTGTACGTTATACGTTATACGTTATACGTTATACGTTATACGTTATACGTTATACGTTATACGTTATACGTTATACGTTATACGTTATACGTTATACGTTATACGTTATACGTTATACGTTATACGTTATACGTTATACGTTATACGTTATACGTTATACGTTATACGTTATACGTTATACGTTATACGTTATACGTTATACGTTATACGTTATACGTTATACGTTATACGTTATACGTTATACGTTATACGTTATACGTTATACGTTATACGTTATATTATACGTTATACGTTATACGTTATGTGTTATAGGATATACGTTATACGTTATACGTTGTACGTTATACGTTATACGTTATACGTTAAACGTTGTACGTTATACGTTATACGTTATACGTTATTCGTTATACGTTATACGTTATACGTTATACGTTATACGTTATACGTTATACGTTATACGTTATACGTTATGCGTTATAGGATATACGTTATACGTTATACGTTATACGTTATACGTTATACGTAATATGTAATACGTCATACGTTTTACGTTAATCGTTATACGTTATACGTTATACGCTATATGTTATACGTTATACGTTATACGTGTTACGTTATACGTTATACGTTATACGTTATACGTTATACGTTATACGTTATACGTTATACGTTATACGTTATACGTTATACGTTATACGTTATACGTTATACGTTATACGCTATACGTTATACGTTATACGTTATACGTTAAACGTTGTATGTTATACGTTATACGTCATACGTTATACGATATACGTTATACGTTATACGTTCTACGTTATACGTTATACGTTAAACGTTATACGTTATACGTTATACGTTATACGTTATACGTTATACGTTATACGTTATACGTTATACATTATACGTTATACGCTATACGTTATACGTTATACGTTATACGTTAAACGTTGTACGTTATACGTTATGCGTCATACGTTATACGTTATACGTTATACGTTATACGTTATACGTTATACGTTATACGTTATACGTAATATGTAATACGTCATACGTTTTACGTTAATCGTTATACGTTATACGTTATACGCTATACGTTATACGTTATACGTGTGTTACGTTATACGTTATACGTTATACGTTATACGTTATACGTTATACGTTATACGTTATACGTTATACGTTATACGTTATACGTTATACGTTATACGTTATACGTTATACGTTATACGTTATACGTCTTACGTTATACGTTATACGTTATACGTTATACGTTATACGTTATACGTTATACGTTATACGTTATACGTTATATGTTATACGTTATACGTTATACGTTATACGTTATACGTTATACGTTATACGTTATACGTTATACGTTATACGTTATACGTTATACGTTATACGTTATACGTTATACGTTATACGTTATACGTTATACGTTATACGTTATACGTTATACGTTATACGTTATACGACATACGTTATACGTTATACGTTATACGTTATACGTTATACGTTATACGTTATACGTTATACGTTATACGTTATACGTTATACGTTATATTATACGTTATACGTTATACGTTATGTGTTATAGGATATACGTTATACGTTATACGTTGTACGTTATACGTTATACGTTATACGTTAAACGTTGTACGTTATACGTTATACGTTATACGTTATTCGTTATACGTTATACGTTATACGTTATACGTTATACGTTATACGTTATACGTTATACGTTATACGTTATGCGTTATAGGATATACGTTATACGTTATACGTTATACGTTATACGTTATACGTAATATGTAATACGTCATACGTTTTACGTTAATCGTTATACGTTATACGTTATACGCTATATGTTATACGTTATACGTTATACGTGTTACGTTATACGTTATACGTTATACGTTATACGATATACGTTATACGTTATACGTTATACGTTATACGTTATACGTTATACGTTATACGTTATACGTTATACGTTATACGCTATACGTTATACGTTATACGTTATACGTTAAACGTTGTATGTTATACGTTATACGTCATACGTTATACGATATACGTTATACGTTATACGTTCTACGTTATACGTTATACGTTAAACGTTATACGTTATACGTTATACGTTATACGTTATACGTTATACGTTATACGTTATACGTTATACGTTATACATTATACGTTATACGCTATACGTTATACGTTATACGTTATACGTTAAACGTTGTACGTTATACGTTATGCGTCATACGTTATACGTTATACGTTATACGTTATACGTTATACGTTATACGTTATACGTTATACGTAATATGTAATACGTCATACGTTTTACGTTAATCGTTATACGTTATACGTTATACGCTATACGTTATACGTTATACGTTATACGTGTTACGTTATACGTTATACGTTATACGTTATACGTTATACGTTATACGTTATACGTTATACGTTATACGTTATACGTTATACGTTATACGTTATACGTTATACGTTATACGTTATACGTCTTACGTTATACGTTATACGTTATACGTTATACGTTATACGTTATACGTTATACGTTATACGTTATACGTTATATGTTATACGTTATACGTTATACGTTATACGTTATACGTTATACGTTATACGTTATACGTTATACGTTATACGTTATACGTTATACGTTATACGTTATACGTTATACGTTATACGTTATACGTTATACGTTATACGTTATACGTTATACGTTATACGTTATACGACATACGTTATACGTTATACGTTATACGTTATACGTTATACGTTATACGTTATACGTTATACGTTATACGTTATACGTTATACGTTATACGTTATACGTTATGCGTTATAGGATATACGTTATACGTTATACGTTATACGTTATACGTTGTACGTTATACGTTATACGTTATACGTTATACGTTATACGTTATACGTTATACGTTATACGTTATACGTTATACGTTATACGTTATACGTTATACGTTATACGTTATACGTTATACGTTATACGTTATACGTTATACGTTATACGTTATATTATACGTTATACGTTATACGTTATACGTTATACGTTATACGTTATACGTTATACGTTATACGTTATACGTTATACGTTATACGTTATACGTTATACGTTATACGTTATACGTTATACGTTATACGTTACACGTTATACGTTACACGTTATACGTTACACGTTATACGTTATACGTTATACGTTATACGTTATACGTTATACGTTATACGTTATACGTTATACGTTATACGTTGTACGTTATACGTTGTACGTTATACGTTGTACGTTATACGTTATACGTTATACGTTATACGTTATACGTTATACGTTATACGTTATACGTTGTACGTTATACGTTGTACGTTATACGTTATACGTTATACGTTATACGTTATACGTTATACGTTATACGTTATACGTTATACGTTATACGTTATACGACATACGTTATACGTTATACGTTATACGTTATACGTTATACGTTATACGTTATACGTTATACGTTATACGTTATACGTTATACGTTATACGTTATACGTTATGCGTTATAGGATATACGTTATACGTTATACGTTATACGTTATACGTTGTACGTTATACGTTATACGTTATACGTTATACGTTATACGTTATACGTTATACGTTATACGTTATACGTTATACGTTATACGTTATACGTTATACGTTATACGTTATACGTTATACGTTATACGTTATACGTTATACGTTATACGTTATATTATACGTTATACGTTATACGTTATACGTTATACGTTATACGTTGTACGTTATACGTTATACGTTATACGTTAAACGTTGTACGTTATACGTTATACGTTATACGTTATTCGTTATACGTTATACGTTATACGTTATACGTTATACGTTATACGTTATACGTTATACGTTATACGTTATGCGTTATAGGATATACGTTATACGTTATACGTTATACGTTATACGTTATACGTAATATGTAATACGTCATACGTTTTACGTTAATCGTTATACGTTATACGTTATACGCTATATGTTATACGTTATACGTTATACGTGTTACGTTATACGTTATACGTTATACGTTATACGTTATACGTTATACGTTATACGTTATACGTTATACGTTATACGTTATACGTTATACGTTATACGTTATACGTTATACGTTATACGCTATACGTTATACGTTATACGTTATACGTTAAACGTTGTATGTTATACGTTATACGTCATACGTTATACGATATACGTTATACGTTATACGTTCTACGTTATACGTTATACGTTAAACGTTATACGTTATACGTTATACGTTATACGTTATACGTTATACGTTATACGTTATACGTTATACATTATACGTTATACGCTATACGTTATACGTTATACGTTATACGTTAAACGTTGTACGTTATACGTTATGCGTCATACGTTATACGTTATACGTTATACGTTATACGTTATACGTTATACGTTATACGTTATACGTTATACGTTATACGTTATACGTTATACGTTATACGTTATACGTTATACGTTATACGTTATACGTTATACGTTATACGTTATACGTTATACGTTATACGTTGTACGTTATACGTTGTACGTTATACGTTATACGTTATACGTTATACGTTATACGTTATACGTTATACGTTATACGTTATACGTTATACGTTGTACGTTATACGTTGTACGTTATACGTTATACGTTATACGTTATACGTTATACGTTATACCTTATACGTTATACGTTATACGTTATACGTTATACGTTATACGTTATACGTTATACGTTATACGTTATACGTTATACGTTATACGTTATACGTTATACGTTATACGTTATACGTTATACGTTATACGTTATACGTTATACGTTATACGTTATACGTTATACGTTATACGTTATACGTTATACGTTATACGTTACACGTTATACGTTACACGTTATACGTTATACGTTATACGTTATACGTTATATTATACGTTATACGTTATACGTTATGTGTTATAGGATATACGTTATACGTTATACGTTGTACGTTATACGTAATATGTAATACGTCATACGTTTTACGTTAATCGTTATACGTTATACGTTATACGCTATACGTTATACGTTATACGTTATACGTGTTACGTTATACGTTATACGTTATACGTTATACGTTATACGTTATACGTTATACGTTATACGTTATACGTTATACGTTATACGTTATACGTTATACGTTATACGTTATACGTTATACGTTATACGTTATACGTTATACGTTATACGTTATACGTTGTACGTTATACGTTGTACGTTATACGTTATACGTTATACGTTATACGTTATACGTTATACGTTATACGTTATACGTTGTACGTTATACGTTGTACGTTATACGTTATACGTTATACGTTATACGTTATACGTTAAACGTTGTACGTTATACGTTATACGTTATACGTTATACGTTATACGTTATACGTTATACGTTATACGTTATACGTTATACGTTATACGTTATACGTTATACGTTATACGTTATACGTTATACGTTATACGTTATACGTTATACGTTATACGTTATACGTTAAACGTTGTACGTTATACGTTATACGCTATACGTTATACGTTATACGTTATACGTTATACCTTATACGTTATACGTTATACGTTATACGTTATACGTTATACGTTATACGTTATACGTTATACGTTATACGTTATACGTTATACGTAATATGTAATACGTCATACGTTTTACGTTAATCGTTATACGTTATACGTTATACGCTATACGTTATACGTTATACGTTATACGTGTTACGTTATACGTTATACGTTATACGTTATACGTTATACGTTATACGTTATACGTTATACGTTATACGTTATACGTTATACGTTATACGTTATACGTTATACGTTATACGTTATACGTTATACGTTATACGTTATACGTTATACGTTATACGTTGTACGTTATACGTTGTACGTTATACGTTATACGTTATACGTTATACGTTATACGTTATACGTTATACGTTATACGTTGTACGTTATACGTTGTACGTTATACGTTATACGTTATACGTTATACGTTATACGTTAAACGTTGTACGTTATACGTTATACGTTATACGTTATACGTTATACGTTATACGTTATACGTTATACGTTATACGTTATACGTTATACGTTATACGTTATACGTTATACGTTATACGTTATACGTTATACGTTATACGTTATACGTTATACGTTATACGTTAAACGTTGTACGTTATACGTTATACGCTATACGTTATACGTTATACGTTATACGTTATACCTTATACGTTATACGTTATACGTTATACGTTATACGTTATACGTTATACGTTATACGTTATACGTTATACGTTATACGTTATACGTTATACGTTATACGTTATACGTTATACGTTATACGTTATACGTTATACGTTATACGTTATACGTTATACGTTATACGTTATACGTTATACGTTATACGTTACACGTTATACGTTACACGTTATACGTTATACGTTATACGTTATACGTTATATTATACGTTATACGTTATACGTTATGTGTTATAGGATATACGTTATACGTTATACGTTGTACGTTATACGTTATACGTTATACGTTAAACGTTGTACGTTATACGTTATACGTTATACGCTATTCGTTATACGTTATACGTTATACGTTATACGTTAGGCGTTATACGTTATACGTTATACGTTATGCGTTATAGGATATACGTTATACGTTATACGTTGTACGTTATACGTTATACGTTGTACGTTATACGTTCTACGTTATACGTTATACGTTAAACGTTGTACGTTATACGTTATACGTCATACGTTATACGTTATACGTTATACGTTATACGTTATACGTTCTACGTTATACGTTATACGTTAAATGTTGTACGTTATACGTTATACGATATACGTATACGTTATACGTTATACGTTATGCGTTATACGTTATACGATATACGTTATACGTTATACGTTATACGTTATACGTTATACGTTATACGTTATACGTTATACGTTATACGTTATACGTAATATGTAATACGTCATACGTTTTACGTTAATCGTTATACGTTATACGTTATACGCTATACGTTATACGTTATACGTTATACGTTATACGTTATACGTTATACGTTATACGTTATACGTTACACGTTATACGTTACACGTTATACGTTATACGTTATACGTTATACGTTATACGTTATACGTTATACGTTATACGTTATACGTTATACGTTATACGTTATACGTTATACGTTATACGTTATACGTTATACGTTATACGTTATACGTTATACGTTATACGTTATACGTTATACGTTATACGTTATACGTTATACGTTATACGTTATACGTTATACGTTATACGTTATACGTTATACGTTATGCGTTATAGGATATACGTTATACGTTATACGTTATGCGTTATAGGATATACGTTATACGTTATACGTTGTACGTTATACGTTGTACGTTATGCGTTATACGTCATGCGATATACGTTATACGTTATACGTTATACGGTATACGTTAAACGTTGTACGTTATACGTTATACGTAATATGTAATACGTCATACGTTTTACGTTAATCGTTATACGTTATTCGTTATACGCTATACGCTATACGTTATACGTTATACGTTATACGTTATACGTTATACTTTATACGTTATACGTTATACGTTATACGTTATACGTTATACGTTATACGTTATACGTAATATGTAATACGTCATACGTTTTACGTTAATCGTTATACGTTATACGTTATACGCTATACGTTATACGTTATACGTTATACGTTTTACGTTATACGTTATACGTTATACGTCATACGTTATACGTTATACGTTATACGTTGTACGTTATACGTTATACGACATACGTTATACGTTATACGTTATACGTTATACGTTATACGTTATACGTTATACGTAATATGTAATACGTCATACGTTTTACGTTAATCGTTATACGTTATACGTTATACGCTATACGTTATACGTTATACGTTATACGTGTTACGTTATACGTTATACGTTATACGTTATACGTTATACGTTATACGTTATACGTTATACGTAACACGTTATACGTTATACGTTATACGTTATACGTTATACGTTATACGTTATACGTTATACGTTATACGACATACGTTATACGTTATACGTTATACGTTATACGTTATACGTTATACGACACACGTTATACGTTATACGTAATACGTTATACGTTATACGTTATACGTTATACGTTATACGTTATACGTTATACGTTATACGTTATACGTTATGCGTTATAGGATATACGTTATACGTTATACGTTATACGTTATACGTTATACGTTATACGTTATACGTTATACGTTATACGTTATACGTTATACGGTATACGTTAAACGTTGTACGTTATACGTTATACGTAATATGTAATACGTCATACGTTTTACGTTAATCGTTATACGTTATTCGTTATACGCTATACGTTATACGTTATACGTTATACGTTATACGTTATACGTTATACGTTATACGTTATACGTTATACGTTATACGTTATACGTAATATGTAATACGTCATACGTTTTACGTTAATCGTTATACGTTATACGTTATACGCTATACGTTATACGTTATACGTTATACGTTATACGTTATACGTTATACGTTATACGTTACACGTTATACGTTACACGTTATACGTTATACGTTATACGTTATACGTTATACGTTATACGTTATACGTTATACGTTATACGTTATACGTTATACGTTATACGTTATACGTTATACGTTATACGTTATACGTTATACGTTATACGTTATACGTTATACGTTATACGTTATGCGTTATAGGATATACGTTATACGTTATACGTTATGCGTTATAGGATATACGTTATACGTTATACGTTGTACGTTATACGTTATACGTTATGCGTTATACGTCATGCGATATACGTTATACGTTATACGTTATACGGTATACGTTAAACGTTGTACGTTATACGTTATACGTAATATGTAATACGTCATACGTTTTACGTTAATCGTTATACGTTATTCGTTATACGCTATACGCTATACGTTATACGTTATACGTTATACGTTATACGTTATACTTTATACGTTATACGTTATACGTTATACGTTATACGTTATACGTTATACGTTATACGTTATACGTTATACGTTATACGTAATATGTAATACGTCATACGTTTTACGTTAATCGTTATACGTTATTCGTTATACGCTATACGCTATACGTTATACGTTATACGTTATACGTTATACGTTATACTTTATACGTTATACGTTATACGTTATACGTTATACGTTATACGTTATACGTTATACGTAATATGTAATACGTCATACGTTTTACGTTAATCGTTATACGTTATACGTTATACGCTATACGTTATACGTTATACGTTATACGTTATACGTTATACGTTATACGTTATACGTTATACGTTATACGTTATACGTTATACGTTGTACGTTATACGTTATACGACATACGTTATACGTTATACGTTATACGTTATACGTTATACGTTATACGTTATACGTTATACGTTATACGTTATACGTTATACGTAATATGTAATACGTCATACGTTTTACGTTAATCGTTATACGTTATACGTTATACGCTATACGTTATACGTTATACGTTATACGTTATACGTTATACGTTATACGCTATACGTTATACGTTATACGTTATACGTTAAACGTTGTATGTTATACGTTATACGTCATACGTTATACGATATACGTTATACGTTATACGTTCTACGTTATACGTTATACGTTAAACGTTATACGTTATACGTTATACGTTATACGTTATACGTTATACGTTATACGTTATACGTTATACGTTATACATTATACGTTATACGCTATACGTTATACGTTATACGTTATACGTTAAACGTTGTACGTTATACGTTATGCGTCATACGTTATACGTTATACGTTATACGTTATACGTTATACGTTATACGTTATACGTTATACGTAATATGTAATACGTCATACGTTTTACGTTAATCGTTATACGTTATACGTTATACGCTATACGTTATACGTTATACGTTATACGTGTTACGTTATACGTTATACGTTATACGTTATACGTTATACGTTATACGTTATACGTTATACGTTATACGTTATACGTTATACGTTATACGTTATACGTTATACGTTATACGTTATACGTCTTACGTTATACGTTATACGTTATACGTTATACGTTATACGTTATACGTTATACGTTAGGCGTTATACGTTATACGTTATACGTTATGCGTTATAGGATATACGTTATACGTTATACGTTGTACGTTATACGTTATACGTTGTACGTTATACGTTCTACGTTATACGTTATACGTTAAACGTTGTACGTTATACGTTATACGTCATACGTTATACGTTATACGTTATACGTTATACGTTATACGTTCTACGTTCTACGTTATACGTTATACGTTAAATGTTGTACGTTATACGTTATACGATATACGTATACGTTATACGTTATACGTTATGCGTTATACGTTATACGACATACGTTATACGTTATACGTTATACGTTATACGTTATACGTTATACGTTATACGTTATACGTTATACGTTATACGTAATATGTAATACGTCATACGTTTTACGTTAATCGTTATACGTTATACGTTATACGCTATACGTTATACGTTATACGTTATACGTTATACGTTATACGTTATACGTTATACGTTATACGTTACACGTTATACGTTACACGTTATACGTTACACGTTATACGTTATACGTTATACGTTATACGTTATACGTTATACGTTATACGTTATACGTTATACGTTATACGTTATACGTTATACGTTATACGTTATACGTTATACGTTATACGTTATACGTTATACGTTATACGTTATACGTTATACGTTATACGTTATACGTTATACGTTATACGTTATACGTTATACGTTATGCGTTATAGGATATACGTTATACGTTATACGTTATGCGTTATAGGATATACGTTATACGTTATACGTTGTACGTTATACGTTGTACGTTATGCGTTATACGTCATGCGATATACGTTATACGTTATACGTTATACGGTATACGTTAAACGTTGTACGTTATACGTTATACGTAATATGTAATACGTCATACGTTTTACGTTAATCGTTATACGTTATTCGTTATACGCTATACGCTATACGTTATACGTTATACGTTATACGTTATACGTTATACTTTATACGTTATACGTTATACGTTATACGTTATACGTTATACGTTATACGTTATACGTAACATGTAATACGTCATACGTTTTACGTTAATCGTTATACGTTATACGTTATACGCTATACGTTATACGTTATACGTTATACGTTATACGTTATACGTTATACGTTATACGTTATACGTTATACGTTATACGTTATACGTTGTACGTTATACGTTATACGACATACGTTATACGTTATACGTTATACGTTATACGTTATACGTTAATACGTTAGGCGTTATACGTATATATGTAATACGTCTTACGTTTACGTTAATCGTATACGTTATACGTTATACGCTATACGTTATACGTTAGTACGGTTACCGTGTTACGTTAGTACGTATCTAGACGTTATACGTATACGTTATACGTTATACGTAACGTATACGTTATACGTTATACGTTATACGTTATACGTTATAGTACACGTGTTACGTTATACGTATACGACTACGTTATACGTATACGTATACGTTATACGTTATACGTTATACGAAATACGTTATACGTTATACGTAATACGTTTATACGTTATACGTTATACGTTATACGTTATACGTTATACGTTATACGTTATACGTTATACGTTATGCGTTATAGGATATACGTTATATCGTTATACGTTATACGTTATACGTATACGTTATACGTTATACGTTATACGTTATACGTTATACGTTATACGTTAGCTTACGTTTACGTTGTACGTTATACGTTATACGTTATATGTAATACGTATACGTTTACGTTAATCGTTATACGTTATTCGCGTTATACGCTTATACGTTATACGTTATACGTATTACGTTATACGTTATACGTTATACGTTATAGACTGTATACGTTATACGTTATACGTAATAGTAAGTATACGTCATACGTTTTACGTTAATCGTTATACGTTATACGTTATACGCTATACGTTATACGTTATACGTTATACGTTATACGTTATACGTTATACGTTATACGTTACACGTTATACGTTACACGTTATACGTTATACGTTATACGTTATACGTTATACGTTATACGTTTATACGTTATACGTTATACGTTATACGTTATACGTTATACGTTATACGTTATACGTTATACGTTATACGTTATACGTTATACGTTATACGTTATACGTTATACGTTATGCGTTATAGGATATACGTTATACGTTATACGTTATGCGTAGATATACGTTATACGTTATACGTTGTACGTTATACGTTATACGTTATGCGTTATACGTCATGCGATATACGTTATACGTTATACGTTATACGGTATACGTTAACGTTGTACGTTATACGTTATACGTAATATGTAATACGTCATACGTTTTACGTTAATCGTTATACGTTTATTCGTTATCGCTATACGATACGTATATATACGTTATACGTTATACGTTTACTTTATACTTTATACGTTATACGTTATACGTTATATACGTATACGTTATACGTTATACGTTATACGTATATCGTTATACGTTACTTATACGTAATATGTAATACGTCATACGTTTTACGTTAATCGTTATACGTTATCGTTATACGCTATACGCTATACGTTATACGTTATACGTTATACGTTATACGTTATACTTTATACGTTATACGTTATACGTTATACGTTATACGTTATACGTTATACGTTATACGTAATATGTAATACGTCATACGTTTTACGTTAATCGTTATACGTTATACGTTATACGCTATACGTTATACGTTATACGTTATACGTTATACGTATACGTTTATACGTTATACGTTATACGTTAATACGTTATACGTTATACGTTGTACGTTATACGTTATACGACATACGTTATACGTTATACGTTATACGTTATACGTTATACGTTATACGTTATACGTTATACGTTATACGTTATACGTTATACGTTATACGTTATACGTAATATGTAATACGTCATACGTTTTACGTTAATCGTTATACGTTATACGTTATACGCTATACGTTATACGTTATACGTTATACGTTATACGTTATACGTTATACGTTATACGTTACACGTTATACGTTACACGTTATACGTTAGACGTTATACGTTATACGTTATACGTTATACGTTATACGTTATACGTATACGTTATACGTTATACGTATACGTTATACGTTATACGTTATACGTTATACGTTATACGTTATACGTTATACGTTATACGTTATACGTTATACGTTATACGTTATACGTTATACGTTATACGTTATACGTTAGCGTTATAGGATATACGTTATACGTTATACGTTATGCGTTATAGGATATACGTTACTACGTTATACGTTGTACGTTATACGTTATACGTTATGCGTTATACGTCATGCGATAACGTTATACGTTATACGTTATACGGTATACGTTAAACGTTCGTACGTTATACGTTATACGTAATATGTAATACGTCATACGTATATACGTTAATCGTACGTTATTCGTTATACGCTATACGCTATACGTATCGTTATACGTTATAGCGTTAATACGTTATACGTTACTTTATACGTTTACGTTATACGTTATACGATTATACGTTATACGTTATACGTTATACGTAATATGTAATACGTCATACGTTTTACGTTAATCGTTATACGTTATACTCGTTATACGCTATACGCGTTATACGTTATACGTTCTAACGTTATACGTTATACGTTATACGTTATACGTATATACGTTATACGTTATACGTTATTACTGTACGTTATACGTTATACGTTATACGTTATACGTTATACGTTATACGTTATACGTTATACGTATACGTTATACGTTATCGTTATACGTATAGATCGTTATACGTCTTATACGTTATACGTTATACGTTATCTACGTTATACGTTATACGTTATACGTTATACGTTATACTGTTATACAGACGTTATACGTTATACGATTATACGTAGACGTTATACGTTTATACGTTATTCTGATACGTTATACGTTATACGTTATACGTATACGTATACGTCATACGTTATACGTTTACATATACGTTACTACGCTACTACGTTATACGTTATACGTTATAGTTAACGATTACGTTATACGTTAATACGTTATACGTTATACGTATACGTTATACGTTATACGTTATACGTTATACGTTATACGGTATATACGACTATGTACATACGTTATACGTTATACGTTAACGTTATACGTATACGTTATACGATTTAATACGTTATACGTTATACGTGTATACGTATAGATACGTTATCGATATACGTGTACGTTATACGTTACTACGTTATACGTTATAGCTTATACGATCTACGTTATACGTTAATACGTTTACGATACGTTATACGTTATACGTTAACGTTATACGTTATACGTTATACGTTCTACGTTATACGTTATACAGTTTATCGTATACGTTACGTTATACGTTATACGTATGTATACGTTATACGTTAGTACGATATACGTTATACGTTATACGTCTTATACGATATAAACGTTAGTACGATCTTACGTAATTACGTTATACGTTATACGTTATACGTTATACGTTATACGCGTATACGTTATATAACGGTTATACGCATGTAATTACGTTATACGTTATACGTTATACGTTAGATACGTTATACGTTATAGTTAGTTCGACTGTATACGTTATACGTTATACGTTTATACGTTATACGTGATACGTTATACGTTATACGTTGATACGTTATACGTTATACGTTGACGTTATAGACGTTATACGTTATACAGTTATACGTATACGTTATACGAGTACGTATACGTTGTACGTTATACGTTAGTACGTTATACGTTATACGTTATACGTTTATACGTTATACGTTTAGTACGTACTTGAACGTTATACGTTATACGTTCTACGTTATACGTTATACGTTAAACGTTCGGTAACGTTTATACGTTATACGTTATACGTTTATACGTTATACGTTATACGTTGTACGTTATACGTTATACGTTATACGTATACGTTTACGTTATTACGTTATACGTCATACGACTATATAGCGTATGATTACGTTATACGTTATAACGTTCTACGAATTATACGTTATACGTTATACGTATATACGTTATATAGTTATACGTTATACGTTATACGTTACGTATACGTTATACGTTATCGTATACGTTATACGTTATACGTATCTACGTTATACGTTATCGTTATATACGTTATACGTTATACGTTATACGTTATACGACGTTATACGTTATACGTTCGTACGTTATAACGTTATACGTTATACGTTATACTGTATACTTTATACGTTATACGTTATACGTTATACGTTATACAGTTATACGTTATACGTTATACGTTATACGTTATACGTTATACGATTCGTATACGTTACTGTATCATACGTTATACGTTAATCGTTTACTACGTGTACGTTATACGTTATACGTTATACGTTAACGTAGACGTTTACGACGTTATACGCTTATATACGTTATACGTTATACGCTATACGTTATACGTCATACGTTATACTTTATACGTTATACGTTATACGTTATACGTTATACGTTATACGTTATACGTTATACGTTATATCGTTATACGTATACGTTATACGTTATACGTTATACGTTCAGTACGTTATACGTTATACGTTATCACGTTTATACGTTATACGTTATACGTTATACGTATACGTCATATACGTTATACGTTATACGTTATACGTTTATACGTACGTATACGTTATACGTATACGTTATACGTTATACGATTATACGTTATACGTTATGCGTTATAGGATATACGTTATATGTTATACGTTGTACGTTATACGTTATACGTTATATGTTATACGTCATGCGATATACGTTATACGATATTCGTTACGTTATACGTTATTACGTTATACGTTATACGTTATACGCTATACGTTATACGTTATATCGTTATACGTTATACGTTATACGTTATACGTTATACGTTATACGTTATATCGTACACGGTTATACGTTACACGTTATACGTTATACGTTATACGTTATACGTTATACGTTATACGTTATACGTGATACGTTATACGTGTATACGTTATGCGTTATAAACGGTATACGTTATGCGTTATAGCGCTATACGTTATGCGTTATAGGATATACGTATCGTTATAGGTTTACGTTATACGTTATACGTTATCGTTATACGTTATACGTTATACGTTATTCGTTATACGTTATACGTTATACGTCGTTATACGTTATACGTTATACGTACGTTTATACGTTATACGTTATACGTTATATGCGTTATACGTTATACGTTATACGTTAATACGGTTATACGTTATACGTCTATACGTTATACGTTAGTATACGTTATACGTTATACGTTATACGTTACGTTATACGTTATACTTTATACGTTAGTTAACGTTATACGTTATACGTTATACTGTTATACGTATACGTTATACGTTATACGTTATACGTTATCGTCGTATACGTTATACGTTATACGTTATTACGTTATGCGTTATAGATATACGTACACGTTATGCGTTATAGGATATACGTTAATACTATACGTTGTACGTTATACGTTATACGTTAATGCGTATACGTCATGCGATATACGTTATACGTTATACGTTATACGTTATGCGTTATAGGATATACGTATATACGTTATACGTTGTACGTTATACGTTATACGTTATGCGTTATACGTTATACGTTATACGTTGTACGTTATACGTTATCTACGTTATACGTTATACGCTATACGTTATACGTTATACGTTATTCGTTATACGTTATACGTTATTACGTTATACGTTATACGTTATACGTTATACGTTATACGTTATACGTTATACGTTATAACGTTATACGTTATACGTCATAGACGTATAACGTTATACGTCATATCGAGTTGATACATTATACATTATACGTTATAAGTTCTACGTTATACGTTATATCGTTGTACGTTATACGTACGTTAGACGCTATCGTATACGTTATACGTTATACGTTATACGTTATACGTATACGTTATGCGTTATAGGTATAGACGTTTATACGTTATACGTTGTACGTTATACGTTATACGTTATACGTTTATACGTTATACGTTATACGTTATACGTTATACGTTATACGTTTAAACGTTGTACGTTATACGTTATACGTTATACTTACGTTATACGTTATACGTTACTCGTTATACGTTATACGTTATACGCTTAATACGTTATACGTTATACGTTTATACGTTATACGTTATACGTTATACGTGTTATACGTTATACGTTATACGTTCATATACTGACATACGTTATACGTTATACGTTATACGTTGTACGTTATACGTTATACGTTATACATTATACGTTAGACGTTGTACGTTATGACGTTATACGTTATACGTTATACGCTATACGTTATACGTTATTACGTTATACGTTTATA